>NC_142395.1:27137070-27355772 GCF_059441095.1 Idiotropiscis lumnitzeri | reverse complement strand
ATCGAATTGGAGAATACTGAAGTTGATTATTGAGTGTGTTGTGCTTTGAATGTTAAATTGCTTCGTCTGTGTTTTGCATCCCCAGAATTAGTGTATGACCTTCTGCCCGGAGAGCTGCCGTTTTGTTCCACCATCCAGCAGAACCCAACCATGAGTCAAACCAGCGGTGGAGAATCTGGGCCCCCTTCAGCTGCTTTAGCTTCAGGTAGAATCAATATTTTTATTCTCATTTACGCAGGATAGGTTGTACCCAAGCCCACAAAATCCACGTAAATACAATCTTAGTTATATTTCGTCACTTCATGGATTGCAATGATGGTGATATTTTAACTTAGGTAAGGTAATATTTTATCGTGGTCCACAGTGAATTCGCTTATTTTCCCTTATTTATATTTTTAAAAGTATTCCAGCAACCTGGTAAAATCTTCTTTTTAGTTTAGTGTTTTTTCACTCGTGTTTGTGATGTCCTGTTTCCTTGGCGCTTCTTCAATGCATCTTGTGCACAAAATGAACTGAACGTACGTTTCGGATTCTCTCCTGATTCAGCGACAGATCACTCGTTGTCTGCTTTGCCGTTAGAATTTTCTTGCCTTTTTTTGAAAAATTGTTTTGGTTCCCCAAATGTATTTCAACGGGTGTCAATTATACACGGCTTTTCGCTATTTCGCCATTTTGTCCATATGTGATGTTATATCAGTTTTTGCTTGCATTTTATTTTGGCTAATATGGTGTCCAATACTGTAGATGAGCCTCACGTTGTCGGTTTTGAAGTAATTTTATGATTGATGTCCTCTAGATGGCACTGTTGGTTTAAATAAAGGGTTTGAAATATGGCAATTCAGTGTGCTTTCAGAGAATGCCCTCTAGAGGAGTCCAAAAATACTACAAGTGGTTCATGAAGCAGATTTGAAGCTTCATTTTCCCATCACTACCTATCACCACTCTAAACACAAATACAAAACTCTTTTAGGATGAGCATCAATTATTTTGGGGATTTTTGCTATTTGTGTCTGGGCTCTGTTCCCATCCACGAAAACCTTAGAAGTTCGCAGCAGCCAAATAATAGAATTGTTTTTCAAACACAACTCTAGTTAATGAACAGTTAATTACATCATTGCGTCCCATAATTGCAATGGATCAACATCCCCTTGTCGTTCTGAACAGAGCCTGGAAAAAAAAAAAAAAGTTGAGTTGGAAATGTTGACTCTTGCAAATGCAAAACATTTATGGCTGGAGAAAACAATCGCGGTTGTGTGGTTGGAAAAAAAAAATGGTGCTACACTGCCCACATTCTTGTCTTTATTCTGTCATTCATGCATACGTGGGTTCCACAAAAACATGTCACATGAGCTCAGACGTAATTATACAACAGGTTAAGACTGTTCCTTGAGAGAATATACAGATTAAAACTTGCATAACAAAGTTTTTATTTCAGATTTCAAAGGATTCTTATAAACTTAGCGGCTGTTTGCGCTAATCCTAAATTCAGTGCTCTTAAAAATCACTTTTTAAAACATGATTTGTTGTGCTGCATAGATTAAAAATAATGAAAAATATAACATAACATTTCAAAGTCTAAAACACCAGACTGGATCTCCAAAATTGCAAATCAGAAAATTCACCCTGCACAAAAACAGGCAAAAATACTGATGACAGATAACAGATGACTCTCAACTCGCCATTTCAAAACACATTAAGTCCCAGTGGCCTTGAAAAGATGACTTGGATTCTGGCTTTTTAAGGCAGTGTTGCCAAGAAAGACTCATAAAAGCAAAAGAGAACAATAGATGCGCATTCCTCTGTAGCCGGAGCCTGATCCAGTGGAAGCGGCAGTTTGTCTTATTAAAACAACATTTCTCATTCCATTTTCAGTGAAATTCAGACTTTTGAGAAAGACTGAACCTGATAAGCGGTAGAAAATGAATGGATTCAAATTTTTTTTTAACATAACCTCAACATTGTCTTTCTTTTTGTTTTTACATTACTGTAGTGAGGCTTTATTTCAGCGTAGATTTTGACGTTTCCAGTTCAAACGAGTCTCTTTCATGAATCAATATTTGTTCAATTTGACCTGATAATTATAATCATTAATAAATAATTAAATTAAATTCAATTAATAATTCCCCCCAAATTTGTTTAGCTGTTGTAGTTTTTAATCAGATGCATTTTGTAGTCTTGAAATGACGGTAATTTGTTTTATATGCTTTGCCGCGATCCGTATATGAAGATATTTTTTTGGGATGTGCAATTATTTGAAAAATTAATGCCATGTGTCCCTCCTTCATTATTCGTGACAATTTATTTTTTATTTTTGTAATTAATTTAATGTAGCCAGTGTAGCATAATGGCACGAATAGCGAATGTATTGTATTTGATTAATCGCCCAGTCCTGTCTGCAAATTAATTAAACTAATTGTTTTTAAATTACAGTGTGCAGGCATGCTGGAGTGACAATTTTTTTAACAAACAAATTATCTTGTGTTTCAAAAATTAGATTTTTATTTTTATTTATTTATTTTTTTTATTAACTGTTCACTTTCAGCCGTTACTGTTCACCCGCTGTCTCATTTTGATTCCAGGAAGTTCCCTCTGAAGCAGGGAGGGTCTGCATATAAAATGGTCTGCAGTTCTCTGCTTCATAGGTCAGAAGCTTGTTTCATTTTGTCTTTGTGGCTACGTTCAGTCCCAGACAGGCAAAACCATTTTTTTTTTTCAAACTTAAATTCAAGCTCCGATGACTGGCCTGCCACATTTTGCTCATTTTGAACATCCTTCATTATTTTGTGACGGAAAATTACTCGTTCTGTAGTGTTAATTTTTTTTTTCCTACTCAATTTTCGCTTTTTTAAAAAAAAAAAAAAAAAAAAAAAATCACAATAATTTAAACAACTGGGTCGTACGATATTTTATTTATTTTTTTCCAAGTCATGCTACTGCTTTGAAAGGATAAACTATGCGTTGGCTTTGAAAAAGCAAGGGATGTTACTCTTTCTTTTATGTTTAGTTTGATGACCTTCCACTGGGAATGGCATTAAACAGTTTGAAGACTCTTTTTGATGAATTGTTCACGACTGGACAAATTGCTACTCAGTGCAAAGTGTGCTGAGTTGAGTTCAGTGCCACCAAATGAAAAAAAAAAAATGTGTGCAATTTAAACCCAAAAAGTCAGTCGAATGACGGCACTTATTTAAAACTTTAAATCGAGTCACCCGTATCTCAAGGCGCCGCAGTACAAATTTTAAATTGGCAAAATTCTATGAAACGATATTAACTTTTCCAATTATTTGCACTGTAGATGGCATGTGCTGCTCTCTGACCATGGATGGCCACCGTGGTGCTTTTCCCACCTCTTCCAGCTCCACCGCCCAACATTGCAGTTCTTCGGGCGGCGACCCCGTTCACAGCGGCAATGTCGACCCGGAGGACGTCAGAACTTGCCGAGCTGTACCAGAGAGCCTTGGCGCTGAAGGCGGGAGCGCCAACGGCAATGGCGGTGCTCATTGCCTGGCTCCCAACGAGGTCGGAGGTGCGACATCCCAGGAGGATCAGCCCCATCAGCACATGATGCCACCGAAGCGCCGCACCGAACTCAACATCTCTCCGCCTCCGCAAGACCTGCTTAGCGACAGTCACATGTCCTGTCAAGCAGAAACATCGTTGGACTCGGAGCACAGCAGCAGTATGTGGATGGAGGACTCGCTCTCCAACTTCAGTATCATGAGCACGACCTCTTACAACGACAACACAGAAGTGCCACGAAAGTCACGCAAACGGACCCCTCGACAAAGACCGGGGCCCAAGTCTTTGCTTTCCAATGAAGCCAGCATGGATGTTTTTGATGCGGACAGCGCCAAAGCGCCACGTTTTGTTTTTTCCCAGCTCGGCACGGACAACAAGACGGGACAAAAAGGAAGGTTTGTACATTTTTAGATGTTGCGCCTGTGGCAGGGGTGGGCAAACTACGGCCCGGGGGCCACGTGCGGCCCGTTAAACGTTTTAATCCGGCCCGCCGAACTTGAAAAAGGTTAAATGAATAAATGTGTTTTATTGTTTTATTTTCTAAATATTTTGTTCTCATGCTTTTGTTGACTTTCATTTCAAATCAAATGTATTTTTTTTTCTCCGATGAGGTGAGGTTACCATAATACTCCATCCATCTGCTCCCGGTCTGTTCAAATTTTAGAACCCGCTGTGGCCCGCCAATCAAAAAGTTTGCCCACTCCTGGTCTATGACAACAGCCTCTTGGTCAAGATTGCGAGGATTAAACCACCAAATTCATCCACCTCTTCAGTAAAGTTATTCAGTGCTGCACCCAATTTCTAAAAGGCCGCCACAAACCGTTGCCAACTGTGAATTACAGTGGCTCTCCCGAAGGATAAGCAGTGGCGATTAAATAAACAGATACGATTCACTTGCTTGATTAAAGGCGTCAACATTGCTTAGTGCACCATGGCAACAGTGGAGAACGTTCACCACTGATTGTTTTAGGTAAGTAGGTCGATATTTTATTGATCCCGTAGGAAATTCTGGTGACAGAACAAAGGGAATGTTGTCGGCTTTGGCCATTGTGCTGAGCATGATCAGCTGATTTTTTTTTGGAGTAAATGAATCGTGGCTTCACGATATCATGAAAAATTAAGTAGGTGGAATTAGCTGTGAAAAATTTTATTTGTTAAAATACAATTTTCGTGGCGTAGTGACCAACATTTATGTCAGTCGGCTGGCTTTTTTTTTTTTTAATATATATGTACATTGTATTTGTTTGCTTAAGAAGTGCCGCTCACATGTTTAATTTTAATTGTTTTTTTTTTTAATGAAACTTGGATTTGCTTGCCGTTTTGTTGTTATCTGATTTATGACTTACTGCGACCCCCGTCAGGATAAACGGTTCAGATAATGCAAGGAGGGAAGAATTTAAATTTACGTCACATTTGTTTAGTTAACACTTATTTGAAGTGGATAAACTGTTTTGTAATTTTAATTCCTGGTTTATTTTCCTTCAGCGTAAGTTTTAACCCAGGGGTGGTCAAACTTTTCGATTGGCGGGCCACAATGGGTTCTAAAATTTGACAGAGGGGCCGGACGAAGAGCAGATGGATGAAGTGTTTTGGTTACCTCAACTCATCGGAGAAAAAAAAAATACATTTAATTTGAAATGAAAGTGAACAAAAGCATGACAACAAAATATCTGTCTTTGACACACCACCGTAATTAGAAAATAAAACATTAACAAGGTTTATTCATTTAAATTTTCTTCAAGTTTGGCGGGCCGGATTAAAACGTTTAACGGGCCGCATGTGGCTCCCGGGCCGTAGTTTGCCCACGCCTAGTCTAACCTATAAGACAAAACATTTTTGTATACTAAAATAATTTCGATATTGAGACGGGAAAAAAATACAGGTAAGAAGGGTAGTTGTTTTTCCTCATTTTAATTTGTGGCGTCCTTTAAATAATAAGAAATACTTTGGGGATGCTCAAACAAGAAGCAAAAGAAAAATGTGAAAATCTGTGTCAGTGTCAAGCTTTCCTTTTGTCCATTCCTTTCTGCAGTTCTCAAGAAAATGCTCGGCCTCATCAAAAAGGTGTCCTATGCATGCAATACCCGTCTAAGAGCGAACAGAAGGAGCTGAAGATCCTTGTCCAGCCCGAGCCTCAGCATCGGGCTCGCTACTTGACAGAGGGCAGCAGAGGGTCTGTGAAGGATCGCACTCAGCAGGGTTTCCCTACCGTGAAGGTAACTGTTGAGTCATTTTCGTTATGTCCTTTGTTAAGTAGATTTTCAGAGCGGCATGAGACACGAACTACTGAGTGAGTGTCGGACGACCTAGCTTCTCTTGAAAGGTCCGTCTTCAAAATGGCCGTGCAAGTGTATCTGCAATTAAATCCACACTTTTCCCTCCTTCAGCCATTGTGGTTTAAAAGAGCAAGAATATATTTTTGATTTTCGAACGGTCGCCTGTTACGACTTTCGGGTGTGTTGATTCCGCATGGCGCTGCCCCCTCACGAGTGAGTATCCGATCACAAGACGAGACCATCACCTTCAGCGTAAGACCAGCGAGAAGGCTCACTATCACCAACTTGTGATCTGATTGGCTATCGCAACTGTATATCAACTGTATCAGAGGATTGTATGCAAAGGCCTCGGTCGAATAGTGCGCGCTACTGTTATTATGAAATCTGCCTGGCAACACGAGCTAGCTGAATTCTGATTGGATAAAAACTCTCACCTAAAAAATACAACACTAGGATATAATATGGCATCATTGTGAAGAATATGATCAGGATTTCTTGATCATGTTAGGCCAGCAGAGAACGCCTTTGAAGGTCTTGATCGCCCACCACTGTTGTTAGGGCTGCATAATATATCGGAAAAATATCAATATTGCGCAATATTGGCTCCTTGTATCACATGACCAGTGTATTGCATTTACAAGCATTTCTATTTAAAAAAATGGTTGCATTACATGTTTTCCAGTTGGAGGGTGTGAATGAGCCAGTGGTTTTGCAAGTTTTTGTGGGAATCGATGCTGAGCGGGTGAGGCCTCATGGATTTTATCAAGCGTGCAGAGTGACCGGGCGCAACACCACCGCGTGCAAAGAGGTGGACATTGGCGGCACAACGGTCATTGAAGTCCCCTTGGATCCAAACACCAACATGACCTTAGCGTATGTACTTTGTTGTTTGGCTGAGCACAATGTGTATTGTAAGGGTTTTATTGTCAAAGCAATTTTTCTCAACAATCAAACAGTTCTATTCGTAAATTTTGAGTTTTTAACTTGAGTTGCACGCTTTCCCCAAAGCTGACACTGATTCTTTGTGCAGTGTGGACTGTGTTGGCATCTTGAAACTCCGAAATGCCGACGTGGAGGCTCGCATCGGTGTGGCGGGTTCGAAGAAGAAGAGCACACGTGCTAGGCTCGTGTTTCGGGTCAACATCCCACGTCCGGACGGTTCGGTGCTCACACTCCAAACGTTGTCGTCTTCCATTCTTTGCAGTAAGTGAAGCTGCTCATATTCAGTTTTAGAAAAAAAAAAATCTTTTCTTGTCTTTACTTGGAGAAGCTCCTGTTTAAAGTTTAATGTCAGAACAGAAGAGACTGCATTTTTTGTTGTGAGCTTTTGAAGACATTGTGGGAAATCCTTGTGATCATGCAAACCGTATGAGGGTGTGGTGGGATTTATAAACAGGAAAGACGCTTACGGCCATAAGAAAGTTAAATCGGTAGAACTGACATGGGAGGAATAAAAGGAAGGAGAAAACAATAGGAGTGTGATGCCGTGTACACTGAGCCAACACGCAATGCGGGAGTAGCTTTCCACATAAAGTAAGTGCTGTGCATGAACGCATTTAGTAAATATTTGTTTGGGTGGTATGTTTTAGTCATAAAAAGGATTTATTTTATTTTCACCAGTAGGGGCGCTCTATAGTTCCGTTTTTATGAGCAAAGTTGTTGCCGTGTTAAAAGGCACTGTTTCAAAAATCTGTTCTGTACACAGTACAAAATCGTTCTGTACATGCAGTAAAAAACTAATTTTTTTCAACATAGAAAACTGCGACTTATAGCCTGGTGCGACTTGTGTATTTTTTCTTTATTTTTTAATTTCTTTTTTTTATTATTTTTATTTTTTTATGATTTATTTTTTTCTTTATTTTTTTCGGGGTTGCTGCGCCTTATAGTCCGGGGAATGCAGTCGCTACATTTTTGTGGCAAAAACAGAAAGACTGAAACGCTGTAAATTGACTTGCAAATATTCACATTCTCTATTATTTTTACTGAATAACTCTGTTTTGACAGTAAATGCAGAAAAAAAACCCAAGGTTTTAAATTCACATTTTTTTTGCTTGTTTAGGCACAACATTAACATAGTAAATCAATTATGCAGCATGAAGAATAAAAATTGGAGCGATGCAATTGTCTGCAAATTATTTCCGTGCCGTCCAGGCTGCGTTTGATTCTCATAAACGTAGTATTGTGCATAACTGTTATGTCAATAGCTCAGCCGGCAGGAGTGCCTGAGATTCTGAAGAAATCACTGCACACTTGTTCAGTGAGGGGTGGCGAAGAGCTCTTCATCATTGGCAAGAATTTTCTCAAAGACGCAAAAGTCATATTTCAAGAGAATGTCTCTGGTAAGAAACACTTTTAGGTGAAAATAAATTCTCATTCCAGATCACCAACGTTCCCAATTCAATTTCTTTTGCAGATGAAAGCTCTTGGAAGATGGAGGCGGAAATTGACATGGAATTGTTTCACCAGGTTCGACTTAATTGTTCTTGTTTTATTTGAACCGAATAATTTGTGGCAACCATTAGTAAGCTGATTCAAAGCCACTTGAGATTTGCACGATTTCGATGTAATCATCTTATATGACTGCTGGTTCAAAGGTTTGAGTGGTCTCTTTGTATCGCGACCTAAATACACAGTCTCGGGGTGTGTTTCAACACACACACTTTTGACCTTTGCTCTTGTAAACAAAGCGGTCCAAAGGAACAAAATGTCGGAATATTTAGCTCTGCACTGCTAAACAGCTTTTATTTAACGAGCTAATCCTAGTCAGATCAACATTGTTTTTAAAGCTAACAAACATTAACACGCATGATAAAAAAGGACAACTAGACAAAAGCAAAAATAGGATGGATGGAAGCTGTTGATGGTGAATAGCAATGATTTGATGTACTAAATGTATGATTATAAAAAAGAAATATTTATTTATTAATTTGTTCTTCTTGATTTCATGTTTCGCCCCAAGAATCATTTGATAGTGAAGGTTCCACCTTACCAGAACCAAAACATCACTTCTGCTGTGTGTGTGGGTATCTACGTGGTCACGATTGCTGGAAGGTCCCACGATGTTCAACCATTTACTTACAATCCAGATGCAGGTTTGTTTCTGTTTTTCTCCTGAACTATAATAGTATCATGTAGTGATGGGAAAATGAAGCTTCAGATTTGCCTCATGAACCAGCTGCTGTATTTTTGAGTCCTCTAGATGGCACTGTTGGTTTGAACAAAGGGTTTAAAATCGCCAATTTAGTGTGCTTTCAGCCCAATGTTGAACAGAGAGTGCCATCTAGAGGAGTCCAAAAATACTACAAGTGCTTCATGAAGCACATTTGAAGCTTCATTTACCCATCACATGTATCATGTCCTTTATTTTGAGCTGAAAAGGTCATCAGGGCTCTTTTTTTGTTCAGTGTGATTTCCTAGTCATGTGCTAATGTGCGATTGCATTTTCTTGCAGCAAACGCTGAAGTTTTTGTGAAGAAAGAGACATCATCTCCAGTGAAGACATGTCCCTTTGACGATCAAAGTAAAGGTTCTTTCTTTGTACATTCAACGTATCATCAAATGTGAATCAAAGATCACTACTGTTAACAATAAATAAATAGAAAATATATATATATATGTATATATTTTTTTTTTCTCCTTGTTTTTTTTCCCTTCGATCCTTGCTATCAGCCTCACAAATCAGGTCATTCAGTCACTAATGAATGACAAATGCGGATTTTGGGTGCAAGATTCGAAATAAGTAGTGTATTTCCAACTGGATCTGTAGTTTGAAAACAACTTACAGAAAATATATCCCAATTGGTGGTTAAGCTTCCCATACGTGTTGTTACAGTTCTGATGCCTTGTATGTTGCCTCAAGTGAAGAAAGAAGAAGTCACTCCAATGGAGGTCACCAACAACCTCCAAACCGCTGGGGTGTTCAAGGTAATTGATTCGAACCTTGTGACCTGATTATGATTCTTTTTTTTATCTTAATGTGTTACTTAGAAACAACAAATGCATTCACATTTGAACTTCTTGTTGCTTCTGCCAGCAGACACTGGACCTCTGTCCAGCCCAGCCAAACCCAGACATGTCCGCGGGCCGTTTAAATAACAGCAGAGAATTTTCCAGCACATTGCCACAGCCCTCCGGCGACACCGACAAGAGCCAGGCCCCAGTTTTCACCAACACAGAAGCCTTAACTACAATCCAGCCAAGAGTGTGTCTTGGACAGGAAAGGCAAGTCAGCAGCTCCTGTTCTGCGGTCAGGTCACGTGGTGATCCTGGACCTCAACCACAGCAGCTGCCGATGTTCCCTTCAGACGAAGTGGCGCAGTTGGAGGAGGCGGTTAGACAACTCAAGCCCCAAGCGTTTGGTTTGCCACTTCAGACGGACAACCCAATGACCAACCAGCAGCACCACATGCAGCACCAACAGATTCAAAATCAGCAACTTCATCAGCAGCAACTGCAGCAGCAGCAGCAGCAGCAGCAGCAGCAGGTGCTGGAGAATCTGCAGCAGCAGATATTCCAGTCACAAATTCAAATGCAGTGTGTGAATGTGGAGCAACAAGGTTCTCCCCAAGGCGCTCTGCCCAACCAGGGATCACTTTTCCAACAAGCTCAGCAGCAGCAGCAACAGCAACAAACAACTCTCTTTCAGCAGACCACTGATCTGCTCTCTATTCAGACCAACTTCCTCCAGCCGACACCCTCCCACCCCTCACCACCAGCGTTCCACAATCCCAGTCCTTTGGCCGAAGCACACGACCCGCAAGGAGGTCTGTTTCATAGCCAGAACGCCTCTCGCACTCCAGAGCAAGTGCAGGCCGTGCTCTTCCAAAATCCCATAACGGTTCTACCCTCTCCGGACCAGCAACCTTCCACCCCGATTCTTTTCCTCCCCCAGACGTCTCTTTCGGGTCAGCTTACAAGCAACAGCAGCCAACAGCAGCAACTGGCCTTTCTCAGCGCTCTACAAACACCTGCCCCTGAACAACAAGCTGTGTTTCAAGCTCAGGCTCCGACGCAGCTCTCTCCCATCCGGCAAGGCGCTCCGATGGAGCAGCAGCAGCCTGCCCCGCCTCAGCCGCTCTCTCAGTCTGCTCAGCAGCATTGTTTGTTTCAGAACATCTCCCAGCATCCACCTGCAAACTCGCTGTCTTCAGCTCCACAACCGCCAGCTGGACTACTTTTTTGTAACAACGCCCTGCCCACCACAGACCAGACATCCAACATCCTCTTCAGCAATCAGGGGCAGATGCCTCCTTTGACCAGCAGCAGTCTCGTTTCCCAGGAGTCCCCGAACGCTTCGCTGCTTTTCTCACAGGCCAGCATGGTGACGGTAAACCAACAGGGCCGCTCTGAGCCCATGGCCTTGGGCAACCCGAATGACGCACGCCAGCAAGTGCTTTTTCAGGGTCAGCAACCGATGCAACTCGGAAACGCCGCAAACAATGGGCAAGAGCAGCCGGTGGGGCTCTTCATGCCCCCCCCGAACATGGCCTCTCTGCAAGGGGGATTGTCTCAGGAGCTCGCGCAGTCGGCCATGTTTGCTTCACCGAACGGTGTGGCGAACCTCCAAACCACCACTTCATCTCCTGTTCAGCAGCCGGGGACTCTGTTTCAGTCTCCGGTCGGCGGGACCATCAGTCAGCCCAGCCAGGCTCAGCAATCGGATCTCTTCCTTTTTGGAATTCAGAATGGTGAGTGATTTGAAAGTTTTGTCAGAACAAAAGCTTCTCACCCCTTAACTCGCTCATTACCATTGACGGCTAAAGACGTCAAAGAAACATAATGTGTGTCCAGATTCACTGGACATCCCCTCATTTTAAAAAGGGTTGAGCAACTTTCTTAAATCAGCCGTGGATGGAACGCATAGGAGCGAGGAAAAAAAAACAAAAGGAACCAGTGCTAGTGATTTGACTCTCATCGCTCTTGGCTGTGCCTCTGGGGAAGTGCCTCCGATTTGTCTAGAGCTAAAAGTTTCCGAAAATTTATTTTTGTAATTGTGAAAGTATTTTGCAAAACCGGGTCAAATATGTATTTTATTACAGGATTGCTCTTTTGTTTTATGTCTAAATTAGTTTGGAATGCAAAAGGATTTTCTTCAATGTAGTCGTATAAGTGACCTGGTGGATTTAAAAAAAGAAATTTAACATCCTGGCAGGAATGATGAGTCAGAGGTTCTCCTTTGACTGTTCTCACTCTCGGGATTTATAACAACCCAAATATTTCTTTTTCACTTGAACAATAAGAGTGGAACTGGACAACTACTAATAACTTGTGCGCAATAACTAGAATCAATAAAAGAACCGAATTGTATCGATAAGCGGCATCGATAACGTAGCGTTTGAACAAATCTGCCGATCTGATCGACCTTTTTTTTTCCTCCACTCCCGCAGAATGTGGTCAGCTGATGAGCGCACCAGGAAACACACTATCCGACCAGATCATAGCCATCAGCCGATCGGGTCAAAACCAAAGAGAGAGCGAGGCCTGCATTCAGTCGCTGTTCAGCCGGTCGCCGCCACAGTCGGTGACGGCGCAGGGCGGCTTGAAAGCCTCGCAGAGCATGGAGAAGATTGATAATCTGCTGATCAGCCAAGAGCCGGGCAACAGCCTAACACGTTCGTACTAATTCCCAGAGAAGTTCCTCCATTTGTCAAATGTGCATGAGGGGTCCAAATATTACTGCGAGTGGAGATGGGAGCGAGCAACAGATTGTGTTCTGCCCATTTAAGATTGGATTTGATCTCACTTGAGGCTCTGAATATTTTATTTTTCTCTTTAAAAACTCAACGTGGACTAGATTCGAGTGAATCGACACGGAACCGTAACTGTGTGTATGTGCAGTTGTCTAATTTCCAAAATGTTTCCAAGATGGTGCGGTAGAAGCGGAAGGAAAGTCTGAACAGGGTGTGGTCTGAATGTAATACGGCGGTCCTGTGGTTCAAAGGAGCATGGAAAGTGTATTGAGAGAAAATTCTTATATTATATAGATTCATATTTTATAAAATACCATTGTCGACACATTTGTGCCTTTTTAGCAATCGGTTTCAGCATCTGTCAAATATTGTCAATCTTTAAGTTTCGACATATTTTAGACTTCATATTTGGCACAGGAGCGTCACTAAAACTAAGCGCAAATGCACTCTAATTTGGCTTTAATTTATTTGCATATTTGACTACATGAGAAAAATCATTTGAATGATGTCTATAGTGGAATACAGTGGTGATTGAAGTAAAAATGATTTTAGTTACCATATTTTCCGGACCATAAGGTGCACCTTTATATAAGCCGCAACTTCTTTTTGGGGGAAAAAAAACCCCCAATATACGCACAGGCTATAAGCCGCAGTTTTCTATGATGAAAAAAATTACTGCACGTACAGAACGATTTTGTACTGTGAATGCACATAAAGGTACATAAACAAATTGTTAAAACAGTGCCTTTTAACACGGCAACAACTTTGATAATTAAAACAGAACAGACTCAAGAGAAAAAAAACATTTATTTTGCGTATTTTCTGAACTATATAGCGCCCCTAGTGGTGAAAGAAAAATACACCGAAAAGCTGCACTGTCGTATTCGCCGCATGGTTCAAAATCTAGGAAAAAGATAGCGGCTTATAGTCCGGAAAACACGGTACTTTGTTTAATTTACCTGTTTGTTTGTTTTTTTAAGATGGGCAAATTTGCTGAAATATAGTTCTTATATTATAGAATTACTCCGTTCGCCATACTACTATCACATCTCAAAATGTAACATTATTAGCAAAAGGTGGCACTGAAGTTGAGATAAGTGAGGAAGATTTAAAGCTAAAGTGTTCCACGGGATGTCAAAGACAGAGTATTTGCATCGTACAAATACCGGAATGTAATCTAGTTCAAAATTGTCATTTGTCCTTTGGAGTCACATTGATGGACTCGCTCTGCGTCAGGTACGCGTAACCAAAGATTGTTGTAGGAAACGTTTGTTTTCCAGTCTCCGCTGAAAGGGAATTCATGCAATTTCGCCATCCAGCTCCGGTTGTAAGGTTTCAGGCACAATTTATATGGATCACGCGCAACACTCCAGCCAATTTGGTTCAACATGTTTTTAAGTCTTTACCCTGAGAAGGGTAAAATGAATAAATCAGTGGACATCAGTGTCTTCTGCTAGACCCCCCCCCCCCAAAAAAAAAATGTCAAGAAAAGCCTACTAGAACAGCTGAACTTTATTTGGAGTTAATGTTAACCTGAAATGGTGAATGTGTGCGCTGACTTTGGAGCTGAGTTGAATGTGACTGGTTAATTCTGGACATCCCAGTTAAGAGGATATTTACCCTTTGCTGTTATTTTTACTTCCCCGACTGAATTTAATTATTTAAAAGAATCAATCGAGTATGACAGGTTAGCTGTCACATAATGGTGGACTCATTTTGATTTCTTTGGTTCTCATATTTTTTATATCAGAAATGCCTGAATTTGAAGACAGGTGTGAAGACTTTTTTTTGTTTAATCTACTGTAAGATACCTTTACCATTTTTGATAGGTAGTTGTATTTTTCGCATGGCCTTCAAACTATGCAAATGCAGTGGATTTATCGAATGGTAAACTCCAGTTTTTGTGTATTAACGTTCTTTATTCAATCTTGGGGAAGTGGTTTGCTAGTATTGGCTGGCTTTGTGTAAATCCCGATGACCGGCCAGTTTTATGGCCCGTTTGCTTGCATATTTTTTTTTTCATCTTTCCGTTTAATATATGTAAAAAAAATCAAATAGCAACGCATTGCTTCTCTGTGTTTTGTTTCTTACATTTTTATCCTGCTGTTGAAACATTTCAGGGGCTGGTCTCTGACAAAGTAATTAACAAAAGTTCAACTTGTTTATATGTGCATTTTTTTAAAGAATTGCTATGTTGCCAACACAGTTGTAATTATCCACCTTCAAAAAAAAAAAAGCTATTTGGATGATTTGTAGACGTGGTAGTACAGTGTAACCTTGACTAATGTGATTCATGACGTGACGGTATTCAGTGGGACGTTACTCCAGAAGGACACCTGACAGCTATGTGTCGTTGGCTCTCCTTAAACTTGTGAAACTGAAGTGTTTTCATATTTATGGTTGTTTGTTTTGCTTGTTTCTCAAGTAAGTCTTTTGTTATTGGTTTAGTACAATAGTTTGGCGTATGTATTTATTTGTTTAGTTGGATTTAGATCTTTCGAACTGTGACCATTGGTAATCTATTGTTGTTTGGAGCCCATATCTGCTAATCCGCAATCGGACACCGGAACTGACACAAACAAAACAAAAATGTTTTTATTTTATTTTTTAATTTTTTATTTTGTTTTCAATTAAACAAAAATTACACTTTTATTTCTGTATGTACTGTAACTACACTCTGGTGAATTTTGCGGAAAAAAAAATCTTTTTGGAGCAAATGCCACCAAACTTTGCAGATTATCCTTTGAAATAGGAATGACAACTTTCAGTATTATGACTAATACAAACCGATATGACGTCAGAGTAGCGTGAGTACTCAATGTGATTGTACAGAATGGTTGCAAGCATCTCACTGATCTTAAGATGCGTAGGGTGCACACTGAGGAGGTCCATATTTTTATATGCGGGACAAATGATTGAAGTTCGTTAATACATTTTTTTTTTAATAGAAAACGTGGTTCATTTTACTAGGTTGACTACTTCAAATATAGTTTGCTGAAACCGTTCCAAAATGTAACTTCAAATACAGTGGTGCCTTGAGATACAAGATGGCGGCAGTGAACTCAACTCACTTAACAATAAGTAGCACTTTTCCAAATCCTGATCAATTCATCGACAACAAAAAAAGAGACTCCAAGCTGTTAATTGCAACTCCCAGTTGAAGTTTACTTAGAATAAAACAAAGAATTGCAGTGCATTTAAAATAACCCCATTGATTAGCCTTCTAGTCAGCTAGCCTATTGCTAGCTAAATAGCTTCCATCTTAAAGTGCTATAACCCTTTAATCAACAGATTGAACACAAACAGCACAGCAGCTCATGTACACAGGCAGTAATACAGATCTTATGGTAATATATTCTTTATCTTCTTCCAACAATTAATAATATTTGTGACGTACTGATGAGCTAAAATGAGTTCAAATGTCTCAATAAAGAGTAGATCTGTCTGTTTGTTTTATACTGACCCGCAGGTGGCCAAGGAGACAAAGACGGTTGAATTCAATTTTATTTTTTCCACCATCTTTATGCTTTTATAAAGTACAATACCATAGAGTGCAATGTATTTCCTCGTAAAGGTACATTTTGGGAGGAAAGCTGTAACCAAGTAATGCCATTTCCATTCATGTCATTGGAAAAAGATGATTCGAGTGATTTCATTTCCGAGCGCTGTCACAGACCGAATGAAACTCATCGAAAGGCACCACTGCTAGAAACTGTACTGTAAATAAATGTGCATGTCAGACTATATTCTGCTTTTTTTTTTTAACACACAGCTTGCTTCCCAATGTTGCAACGGTGCAAGCCAAGACACTTTAAATGTGCTAGTAATGCTCTCCAGCAGGGATGTGATAGATGATTCTTGTGATGAAACGTCTGTCATGCATCTAACCCATTTGTACTGAAGTATACAATGCATTTGTGTGGACATGGATGCACATGTTTTCTGAAACTGCTATGCAGCGAAACTGTAAATGTAGATCCGTTTTTTTTTTTAATATATATTTTTCTATGTAGCCGCTCAGTTTTTAACCATGACGGGAACCAAAATTGTTTTTCATCCCATTATTTAAGCTTCATGTTGAGCTTTTTCTCTGATGTTTTGCTTAATTGCCTAAACTGTTTAATGTGTCGTTGAGGTACCAGGCAGATTCAGCACACCAAATTAATCACATTTCATTTTTAATATTTGGGGAGGTGGGGTAAAAAAAAAGGAAAAAACTGATAATCACATTTCATTCATAAATCTTGTGGGGAAAATGTCTCTGAAAATTTGTGCTGCATCTAACAGTTTCACTTTTCATCTCCCAGCACAAGGGAAGCACTCCTCCAGTTCACGTTTCATAATCAAGCAAATAGAAAGTGAAATTTTCTTTAATGTTTCAAACCATGTGAACAACTGTCATACTGTATATACCCCCCCCAAAAAACTGTTCAGTCTTTGTTGGGATTAATTTTTCTGTAAACTTGCTGCTATCATATTAAACATATACAAGATAGATAATTTTATTGTGAAGCTTCTTATTCAATTTTTGAATGCATTTTCATTGAATATGCGGATATATGTTTAAAACAAAACTATACAAAATAGGTTCCTATGAGTTGGATATCAGTTATAAAAAAAGTTCATTATTTTTGTGTGTATTTTTAGTATAAAGTCAGCATCACCATAAGGTTAAAAAAAAAAAATCTATGGACCGGATTTTGTATTGAACTTCACTCTATTAAAGGGACACTTGGATGATCTTAACATTGGCAGTTATATAATATGTTTGCGTGCAAAAATGACATAAGTAATAAAAAGCCCCGCCTAAAAGGCTCTGTAGTGATTTAAGTTTTTTTTTTTGTGATGAGATTTAGGACAAATAGGCACGCCTCCTTTTGGAGCACGTGAAGTGGCACGGGCATCTAATAAGGATGCCACTTGGACACCTCCCTGGTGAGGTGTTCAGGGCATGTCCCACCTGCAGAAGGCCCGAGGACGCCCCAGGCCCCCGTTGGAGAGACTATCTCACTCAGCTGGCTTGGGAGCGCTTCAGGATCCGCCAAGAGAAGCTGGATGATATAGATAGGGAGAGCGAAGTCTGGGCTTCCTCGCTTAGGCCACTTCCCCTGCAACCCAACCTTAAATAAGCGTAACAGAATGGATGGATGGATGATACTATACACTGAAATTACCTAGAATTATGTTGTTATTAATAATTATATTTAAATACATTTATCGTGGTAATGATTTGACAAGGTTGGAAAAAGATAAATGTCAATTAATGTACAACACTATTTTTAGAATTCCCTGCAAGTGGTTATATTTTCAAATTATAATCTCTACAGTATTACTAGAAAATCACGACTCCCCGCCACTCTCTTTATTTTATTTTATTATTATTTTTTTTTTTTTAATAGAACACCTACGTGGGAGTTAAATGGTGCCCGTGGTACAACTCTGGTGACACCTGGTGGATGACATGCCAAAAAAAGAAGGGAACACAATTTTCAGAAACGTAGCATTGTACAGATGTTTTGCCACCGTCTTTTTCTTGTAATCAAATACAAATGATGGTCCAGAAAGTGTCGTAGTATCAAATAACCATCCTATTCATTTCATTGAGACGTGGTCGATTCCTTCCGCCATAACAATTCCAACAGTCTTTGAACGTCCCTGTTTGATGACTTTGAGTGATTGTGCGCATGCGCAGATCCATCAAAGCGCGACAACCTACCATCATGGCTGACGTAACAGCGGCGGACGGCGATAAACTCAGCAAAAAGTGAGTTTTATGCGTTTTCCATCAGTTTAACACGTATTACGTTCTGTTGCACGATTTTACCTGTATTTTCTGCCATACAGATATAAAGTAATGGCAGCAGACGTAACAGCATGTAAGAACGATAGCAAAACCTATTTCCCATACGGAGGCATGCTCGAAGCCTATATTTCCCTAACGCCTGTTTCCATCGATCAGTGGGAAATGTAGTTTTTAAAATTAAGTTTACCCCACAACCATGCTTTGTTTTGCGAACGAGTAAAACTACAAGCTCCATAATGTCCTAAGAGAAAGGTCGTCCACTCGCCGACTGGGTAATTTGGGGACTTGGCTTTCTAGCTATCGTTCATGAACGTAACGTAACGTTTGAGAATTACAATACATAATACGAAAATCTCCGTATAGGACCCAAGACAAGAGAGTATAATTCATGATATTGGCGTTTTACTAAAGTTGATTCTGACCTTCCTGTTAAATGTTAGCAACATTCACATGCACGTGCTAGCCGTTCTTTTAAAATAATTAGATTTTTGGCTGTGTATAAGTAGTGGAATTTAACCAAAAGAATGTGTGTACCTTTTTTTTTCTTTGTTTGTCAACACGTTTTGATAATGTCTTGTGCGTATGCTGCTCATGAATTTCTTCTGTCAAATATTGGCAGGCACAGCTTTTTAACATCCAATTAAAATGTTTTACATTGTTTATATGAAACACTTAATCGACAGTTCTTTCTAACTTTCTTTTCTTTAACATGAGCCTCTTGTATGGTTAAGATGCCACTTGATTAAAATGGGGAGAAAAGCTACTTTAAAAAAAGAAATTCACAAGTGAAAGGTTTAGTGACATTGGATTTACTATGTTTTTTTGCTTTTTTTCTAGTTTGTGTTTTTTTAATGACTGGCAATACTGCAAGAAAAAAAAAAAGAAACATGTTTTCTCATCTGTATAATGTCCAAGAGCATATCTTTCAGACAACAACTCATAACTAATTTCATTGCAAATCTAAAAGACTGGGACTACAAAGTTAAATATAACTGAACATTCATGAATGCACTGTGCAGGCTTTAGTTTTCACATTTAATTTGTGACTATTTTGTATACCACCAAAGGGAGTCCACATACGTATATGGAAATTACTACCAACTCTGCTTGCTATCCGTCTTGTTTGTATTTTTTGTATATATATTTCTTTCCCCCAGATTGCTCTTCTGACTGGTGGCTCAGCATGCTTTGCCTTGTCAGGGCAGTCAGGCAGCAGCTGTGCCAAGCCTTTGAAGTCAGGGGGCTGTGGTATAAAAATGCGCATCCATGTACAGCTGCAGTGCCTGCCCAAATTTACGGAAAGCGTTGGAGAGGTGACAAAAGGTTGGTGGCTTTTCTTTTCAAGAGAGAATGACAACCAACCTTTTGTCACCAGAAAATTGTGGGTTCCTTTTTACTGTCTACATCAGTCGCTTGCGTTTTAATATACGGTACGCTTTTTCAGATTTGTGTTGTGTTGTCATGTGATCACGACCAACGGTAAGTGGAGCAGCCTTTTTGACCTAAATCCATGAAGCTGCATCATTCGATTCGTCATATCTTAACAGTGAGCTGAAGAGGAGACTAAAAGCGGAGAAGAAGGCTGTGGAGAAAGAAGCCAAGGCCAAAGAACAGCAGCAGCAAAAGAAGGAAACCAATAACTGCGTAGCATCAGAGATTGCTGCCATGGACGAGGAGACGCTCGACCCAAATGTGAGCATTTTGTATGAACATTGGCTTTCGTCGTTTATTTTGTGAACACTATTTACATTGTTAGCTTCCAAATGCAGCAATACTACAAGATTCGAACTCAGGCCATTCAAGAGCTCAAGGGTACCGCTGAGGACCCGTATCCACACAAGTACCACGTTGACTTGTCGCTCACAGAGTTCATTGAGAAGTACAATCATCTCCAGCCTGGGGAACAGCTAAGAGAAGTTATCCTCAATGTGTCAGGTATTGTAATACTTAAATCCTTGAATCGTTGGATTTGATTGACTGGATAAGGGTGGAGAAGGTATGAATGAGAAGTGCTTTTTCTTGTCTTGTGTGGCAGGCCGCATCCATGCCAAGAGGGCATCTGGTGCCAAGCTGCTGTTTTATGACATGCGAGGCGAAGGCACCAAGTTGCAAGTTATGGCAAACTCCGGGTACTGAAAGATTGATCAGAACATTCTCATAATTAATCCCTGAATATCATGTGCATGTATATTTATTGATGAACCAATTCACTTGCCAGACATTTTCAAAGCAGAGTTTCTCTTATTGTCAGCCATTTTAGAGCATAACGTCTTGATGAACTCGGGAAATAGGAATATTTTAACACTGAGTTTTCCCCTTCACCCGGGCAGGAACTACAAGTCTGAGGAAGGCTTCGTTGCCATCAACAACAAGCTCAGGCGCGGCGACATCATCGGTGTCCGTGGCAACCCCGGGAAGACTAAAAAGGGGGAGCTCTCCATTATCCCCATCGAGATGACTCTGCTTTCGCCTTGTCTCCACATGCTGCCTCATCTCCACTTTGGACTTAAAGACAAGGTAAATACACTGACGGTTACGACATTGTTATAGTCTAGCTAGTCTAAAACTGAATTTACATTATTTCCTCCGAGTATCCATTTTAGTCAGATTTATTTATTTTATTTTTATCAGATTAATCATGAAAACCAAGGTGACACTCTATAAAATTTGTTTGTTTGTGGCTTTGAAATTCACGTTTATGTTTTACAACACATTATTCAAGCGTTGCAGACCTTGACCTGTGTTTGGATCAAACAAAACAAATTGAATGATTGCAAAGATGTGTCGCTGCCAATGTTTTGATTAGTATGACTCATAGATTAAACATTACCCTCCCCCTGAATAATAGCAAAAAAAAAAGTTTGATCCACCCAAACCTACAAATGGAAAAGGTACATTTTATTTTTTGCCATCTTTTTTGTTGTTGCCATGGCTCTCTCATAGGAAACACGATTCCGTCAGCGCTACTTGGATCTCATCTTAAACGACTACGTGAGGCAGAAGTTTGTCACACGAGCCAAAATCATCACATACTTGCGCAGCTTCTTGGACCAACTGGGCTTTTTAGAGGTATGGGTTTGACAAGCTTATCACAACCTCCCCCACCCCCATCTTCATTCCTCCTCCATTTTATTAAATATTTTTATTTATTTATTTTATTTCTTGTGTGTGAAATTGCATTCCAAGTCTTGTTTACTGTCGTTCTAAGATTGAGACCCCAATGATGAACCTTATTCCTGGTGGAGCAGTGGCCCGTCCATTTGTAACTCACCACAATGAGCTGGACATGAACCTATATATGAGGATAGCTCCCGAGCTTTACCATAAGGTAATGTACAATATCTCTGAGCGTAAAAAACATTTTTAACTGACTATGTCATCATTTTACAAGCAAATCAATATTTTCTGTTGATGACATATTATAGTGTCGAGTGTGTTTTAGGGATTCTTCATTATACAACTGTGTGTTCTACGTGTAGATGCTTGTTGTCGGCGGGATAGATCGAGTGTATGAGGTCGGCCGCCAGTTCAGGAATGAGGGCATCGATCTCACTCACAACCCGGAGTTCACCACCTGCGAATTTTACATGGCGTATGCGGACTACCATGACTTGATGGACATAACGGAGAAACTCCTGTCTGGTACGTAGAAATAAACTGCTTGTGTGGGATCAAGAAAGACTTCAATGTCTCTTGGTTTGGTTTGCTCTGACGCAGTCTATATCGAAGCGCGCTCTATAGTGTGTCCTCTGCGCGTACGGTATGCACCGCAAATGTGGTGGGCAATCATGTTGTTACACACATTTGGAATTTCTCTGAAATTTCATGTGGTCATCAAGGCTGCGTATACTGTTGGTCCAGGGAGGATAAGTGTTTGAGAAAATGAATGAATGAACACGTAGGCTTCAGCACCCCACACTAGTGACGGGTAAATGAAGCTTCAAATCTGCTTCATGAACCACTTGTAGTATTTTTGAACTCCTGTAGATGGCACTCTCTGTTCAACATTGTACTGAAAGCACAATGACTTGCCATTTTTTTAAACCCTTTAAACGAACAGTGCCATCTGCAGGACTTAAAAATACAGCAGCTGGTTCATGAAGCAAATTTGAAGCTTCATTTTCCCATCAGTACCCCACACCCCTCGAGTGGCACGTAATTCATATTCAGCATTTTAACTCCTTCGTAGACAATATTTTGACCGATTTTTAGATGGGCCTCTCACATCATTGTCAGACCAACAACAAAAATACTTACTCTGCACTGTGTTTTCCTTTCAGGGATGGTGAAGCACATCACGGGAAGTTACAAGGTGACCTACCACCCAGATGGTCCCGAAGGAGAAGCCTATGAGATTGACTTCACTCCACCATTTAAAAGAGTGAGCATGACACACGACCTGGAGAAGCTGATGGGAGTCAAATTTCCTCCCACTGACAGTTACGACAGCGACGGTAAGATTAGAGGACAAACATTTACAGTTTTACACGTTTTTATTTTAGTTTTGATTGCCACTGTAATTATCCACTCATGATGTCCATATGCCTTTGCTCACATGAACTCTTCAGAGACTCGTAAATTCTTTGATGACCTGTGTGCCCAGAAGGGAGTTGAATGTCCTCCACCCAGAACAACTGCCCGCCTACTTGACAAGGTACTTTATTTACTTTAATAATTATTAAATATTCCAACACTTATTTGAACCACTCTGTCGTTTCTCAGCTTGTGGGAGATTTCCTGGAGGTCACCTGTATCAGCCCCACATTTATCTGTGATCATCCTCAAATCATGAGCCCCTTAGCAAAATGGTGAGGGGGAGACGTCTTTTCTCAAATCTGCCCGTGATCTGTTTGGGAATGACAGTTGAAATGCTTCTTTCTAAAAGGCATCGATCGGAGAAAGGACTAACGGAGCGCTTTGAGCTTTTTGTGATGAAGAAAGAAATCTGCAACGCCTACACAGAGTTGAATGACCCCATTAGACAGAGGGAGCTTTTTGAGCAGCAAGCCAAGGTGTGTAATGAACTTTGTACTATGGTGCGGCTCTACATTTCTAACGCAGTTTGGAGCGTTCAAATGAGTGTGAAATTATTGCTGTGACGTTGTAGTTCACAACTTGCCTTGCCAAAAAACAAGAGGCACATAACCAAAGAGCATGTTGCTATTTATCACAAGATACCCGTTAGATCAGTTGAAGAGTTCACATTTTTTGTAAACTGTTTTTTTTTTTCGGGTTCCAGGTTAAAACATATTTTTTTAGGGTATTCTAAGTGAATGGTTAATGTTCTATATTATTTATATCCACAGTGGAACCTCAATTAAATTACTACTTCTTTTTTCATGGCCTAAAATCCCCCAATACAGTAGTGATGGGTAAATGAAGCTTCAAATCTGCTTCATGAACCAGTTGTAGTATTTTTGGACTCCTATAGATGGCACTCTCTGTTCAACATTGGGCTGAAAGCCATTTTTTAAAGCCTTTATTTAAAGCAACAGTGCCATCTAGAGGACTCAAAAATACAACAGCTGGTTCATGAAGCAAATTTGAAGCTTCATTTTCCCATCACTACAATACAGTCAATACAGACCAAGCCAGTGCACGAATAATGAAACTCTGCCTATAAATGACTACCGAAATACACTTGAGGGAAAAAGAAATAGATACAATCGCATCGCTTGCCCGAAACAAGTGACACACGATGGATTGCTTTTAGTGTAGTTGAAGAATTTCATCATGGCCCAACACCTTGGAAACGGAGCTCTAATCTTTTTGTCAGTGCCTGACAAAAAGTGTTTACGATAAAATACTTTTCAGGCCAAGGCCGAAGGTGACGACGAGGCTATGTTCATCGACGAGACCTTCTGCACGGCACTGGAATACGGTCTGCCACCGACAGCCGGATGGGGAATGGGCATCGACCGTCTCACCATGTTCCTGACCGACTCCAATAACATCAAGGTAACATTTTCTGCAACGCAGTAACTTCACTACAGTCAGTTGAAGAAATGCATAAATAATCAGAGAAAGAGGAATGTCAATAACCTCTCTGATCTTATATCAATCAATCATGACCAGTTGATGAAGAGGATCATATTTTGTGAAATGACTTAACAGTATTTTGTGCGTGTTCTTTCTCAGGAGGTGTTGCTCTTCCCAGCCATGAAGCCCGACGACAACAAAACAAGCGTTCCTGCGGAGGGCACCTCTGTGTAATGTACTGACCGCTGACCCTCCCCTCCTTGAAGAAACCACAGAGAAGCCTTCATGTCAGTGGTCATTTGTGAGGTCTGCCGAATTTGTTTTTAATGATGTCAAAGGCTTTGTTGCTAATTTGCTGTTTCGGCGTGTCTGTCAGACTAAATGTTACATCATTAACAACCACTGTTTCATTTTGGTATTTTCTACAAATTTTCTGATCATGTTTGTTGGGTCTTACTTTTGATTTCCAACAAGGATAAAAAAAATTATCGTCATTGTCAAGCAGGCACTTTTTGGATAATCAGCAAATCACATCCATTGTTTACCCTTTTGCAGACCAAGATGTAATGTTTCAGAATATGCTTACAATTTCTGTATGTGGTCAGTTGCTCAAGTCTGACTTTGAGATTTGGCGTTGACGCACATCCAAATTCAACTGAAGCGCCTGTAATAATAATTGTGGAGTTGCCACAATACTGCCATCTCTTCTCTCATGACTGCTTATGTTTGATGTAATTGACAGACTCCCAAAGGTCAGCCGAATAAAGCGCTTATGAATCTCTTTTTGTCTCTTAATTTTTAAAAATCATTTCAATTATTTATTTATTACAATTATTGATTGCCTCATCTATTAATGACTCAATTTGAGTATTACTTTATCTCACGCCAGTGTTTATCCTTGATGTGTGAGTCCCCTTTGCGTCTAAACCAAAACACACCGATGGAAAACTGCATAATAGTGGACTTTATATTTTTTCTAAAAAAAAAAGTGAATTATAACAAGTTAGAATACAATAAAATTTAATTACAGTATAGTCTCTTTTATTAGCCTTTGGCTAAGATTTGTCACTGGTAAATATCTTAGTTAGACAGTGAGCCCGTGATAATTAATGGCAACTGCAAACGCCTCTAACTTAGTTATCCAAAAATACTTTTCTGTCGCTAAACTGTAATTGGGAAATAAAAGTCTTGCTGCTGTCAATTGCTATCCCTGCCCATGTCAATAAGTACTCTTTCCATTATTCTCCATTTCCTCAGCGGCTTTAACGATGCGCCATCTTATGATGTCACATTTAAATGAAAAAAAAACAGACAAACACATAATTTCATATTGAAAATTACAAACTATCAATTTACTGAAGCCTAAATACTAACCTCAACAATTCAGGGGGTGCGTCCTCTACTGGGCACATGTGGTACTACACTCAATCTACTACCACAATCATTTCTAAGTGCAGGACAGCTCTCCATCTTTTGCCCACAACTTTTGAACCCAATGGCCGAAACACTCAGAACCAACACCAAACTCGGACCCCTAAACACGATTTACAAGCTTTGTAGCTCAACTTCTGTTTACCCTGAATGGACGTCTAATTGCCGTTACAACCACTTCCGTCAAACACTTCATAGCTCCTCGATTTGGCTGCCCGCTGTGAATGCAATCTGCGCATTGACCGCTAGATGTCAGCAAACTCGATTGCCCGTGCCCGTGCCCTCCCCAGTTGATGATGCGCGCTCCCGAGGTCAAGTGTATGTGCGCTGGCTCCCACGCGCACCCACACTGAGTGAAGATGGCGATGAGAGCGGCGCTGCGGTGCCTCTCCGCAAACTTGCCCTTCGGGTTTCTCCAGCTGTCGCCTGCTGCGACTCTCCCGGCGACACGGCTGCTGTGGGCGGCGAGGACACTGAGCACCACGGCCGCGCGCTCGGAAGGTAAAATACTTTGGCATTGTGATTCAAAATCCCAAGCGGAAGTGGACGTCATGTTCGACTGGCTGACCAGACACAAACTTTTAACTCGTGTTGAAGATTAGCAGCAGCCCGTTAGCTACGCTTCTGCTCAACGCACAACCAAGATGACGTTTTTACGTTTTCAATCAAGTGAACTGTCAATTCCAACAAATGTCTGCTTGTGCAACATAGCAACTCATTAATCGTATGACAGCTAACGTAAGTAAATGAATGGCATGTTAGCATACAAGTACGTTTCTGCTATAGTGTTAATTATTTTTCATACAGTTTCTGTGCAAGAATTTAGTATAAAAGCCATGTATGCAGTCATTCTCTTTTGGGGACAGCATTCCCGACTGTGCTCTGCCAGCCATGCATCAACATATTACAATCTGGTTTAAACCTGTATTTGTCTGCTTGCTGAAAGGATGCCAGCCCTGGGGAATGAAACACTTGCACTGTTCTAATTCATGCTAGAAAAACTGTAATGGTGAATTCATTCAACCCAACAAAAGGGGTGCGCTGTGATTGGTCACTACCTGAGGCCTTAGGTACTGTGATGTCATTTTTAATCGACAGCAAGTGGCAAAATGACTGCCTCCTAAAATGGATAAAGTTTGTTGTGGATTTTGCGGCTTAATTTATAGTCCACAAACACTGTATTAATCAGGATGGTGTTTTTAGACTAGTGTGGTGCATTGAATATATGGTACAGATTATTATTATTATTATTATTATTATTATCATCATATCTGTTGTTTGGGAACATCGACTTACTGTAGATTAGTTGTTTGATTCTTGAAACTGATTTTGACATGAGTGCTGCCCGGCATGATGTTGTGCAATGTGGCACTACAAATATCGCACAAAATACTAAATTCATATTTGCGGAATTATTTGAACAAAAGTTTTTACAAACACAGAATTGTTGATGCATTTGAAATGTGTTCGTTGGGCGAATGTTTTAAGTAAGAATACAATTTTGCTCTGTATGGATTCGTAAAGGATGAATCAATACATAAAAATGGAGAGGCCTAATTTCCACAACAGTACAGTCAAATTCTGAATTGTACAACTGATTTGTGATTCCTATTCTAAATGTGTAGATGCCGTGAATTGAATAATTTACCCATTGATCTTTGTTCTTGCTTTGTTCTCTGTGCAGCTTTAAAGTTCACAGATAAGCATGAGTGGGTGCGAGTAGAAGGTGACATTGGCACAGTCGGTATCAGCAATTATGCTCAGGTAAGCCTTTGTCTTTTACCGTTCACTAATCAGCCCCGTTTATGATGGGCTATGACACATTCGGTCCACAGCCTTGATGATTGGTGCACAATGGTTTCAGAAGCTACACAGTGGACCGGTAGTTTAGTTTATACTCTGGACTTTGCACTCATTTTTTTTTTTCTGATGAATATTGCCACTGATCACTTTGTTTCACTGAAAATGAATGCCACATACATCGCAGTGCGATGCTGAGGGGGGCAAGTGTAAACCTGGGGACATGCTTTTTTCCCCGACGTACTACAACAAAGTGTAATTGCACATCCACTCCAGTAGTTGGCAGTGGCGCTCTTCTTGTTCATGTGCGCTGCGAGTATTAACTCTACGGTGTAGGTTTGTTTTGCAACAAAAATGCTATTATTTATAGTTGCGGTAAAGAGTGGGTGGTGGGAGGGGCACAAATTGTTTTCTTCTTAACAGAAAATAATTGAGAAGCACTGTTTTAAGGTCTCCACAGTCAAGGACAAGTGATGTCGTTGATAGTGAATTTAAAACGGCGCCGCACAACAGTACAGTTCTCGTGCTTAATCGGATTTATTCATTTTCAGTCATGTGTTGACAACTTTAGATTATGAATGTCATGTTTTGTCAGATGACAGCAAACATTATGGATCAATTTTTAGGCTCTGCATGATTCCTTTGTTTGTACAGTGAGCCGCCTTTTAATATCTGGGAATTGTTCCAGACCCAGTCACAATAGCTAAAAATCTATAATTTTGAAAGACCACGAATGATTTTTTTTTTCCTCAACATAGTTTTAAACAGGGCTGACTAACTAAAAATGTTGATAATGGATTCATATGTCAATTCTTTTTTTGATTAAATGCTGAAATGATTTAAATTCACAGTGCAGTGGATACACAAAAATATAATTCAGTTACCGGTTTAGTGCATAACGTCAAAAAATGAGCAAAAATTATTTTCCAAAGTATAAGCAAATGTTTTATTTTGATTCAACACAAAGATAAACGGTTTGCTTTCATGGAGGACAACAGAAATCGGATGATATTTAGTGTTGAGAAGCTGAAATTCTGAAGTATCTAAACAATTAATCGATCATCAAAAATGATAATCGATTAATTTGCGAATTGATTAGTTTTTGATTAATCATTGCGCCTCTGCTTTTAACCCTCCCATTTGCTACAAACACATTTAAAACACACTTTTTGTGTGTGTTTGAACACAGAAAAACATGTGGGGAAAAAAAAGGAATGAACCCTTCCACGTTTGGTGTAAATTAATTTATTGACTTCCGGTCAGCAGGTAAATGCATAGTGGCGACAATGACAGACTCGAACGTCCAATTTCGTCCAATGTCTGCTGTAACCAAAAAAAACGTGTCAATTGCTTTTTTGCCATTTTTTTCTGTTGTGAAGGTTAACAAATATGAAGGACAAAGTATTGTATTAGTCTCCAAAGATTACATCTTTTCTGTTGTAATCATTAAAGGACCAAAAAAAGATGTTATGTTAGTTACGACACAATTTTTAAATAGCTGATTAATCAGTTAGCTGATTTTTATTTTGCCAAACATCGAAATCGCTTTGCCTTAAAATATCTATAATGGTCGGGCCATGGTACGCTCACTCGTATATTATTTATCCTCTGCGAACAGTGACTAATACTCGTGCCACACAGATGACAGGAGTTGAGACGTCTGAATGAACACTATATATAAATATTACAAAATACAGTATTATGGAGTCCTACTTTTTTTTTTACTTGTAGTTTTTGGGGGAAGGCTGCAACAGGTTAATGAAGTTTCCATTGATTTAATTGTGATTAGAGGATTTGTGATAGAATATGATGTCATGGAATTGATCCTATGTACTGTATTGGCTCTTCTGTTTTTTTTTAAGGAAGCTTTAGGCGATGTGGTGTACTGCGGACTCCCCGAAGTCGGCCAAAGCCTCGAGCAGATGGGTACGATCGGCCCACGTCCGCAAAAGCGTTCCGTGAGATAAGCCACGTCTAACGTTGCCTCCGTGTTTGTGTCGCAGAGGAGTTTGGTGCCTTGGAAAGTGTGAAGGCCGCCAGCGAGCTTTACTCGCCGCTGACGGGCGAAGTGAAGGAAATCAACACCGAGCTGGCCGACAATCCCGGATTGGTGAATAAAGCCTGCTATTCGGACGGTGAGCGTCTTGCGAAGAGATTGCGCGGCGTAAAACAGGTCCCTGGTCGTCGAACTTGACCTCTGCCCTTTTTCAGGTTGGCTCATCAAGATGACCATCGAAAGGCCTGATGAGCTGCAAGGCCTCATGGATCAACCCGCGTATGATAATTTCCTCAAATCACTGGAATGAGAAATCATTCAGCCGGCTGTGCTACTTTTGTACTTCAGTAACATCTCGCAACATCCCTCGTCCTCTGTGCTATTTATTGTCACGCTGAAACTGTGCCATGAAAATATTTCTTGTCTGTCCATAGCTTCTGTTTAGAAGATATCCATTCATTTAGTTGGTAAAACCACAAAAAGGGCTCTTAGGAATGTTGGGATAAGATTCTGGTGCTCTTGACTTTAAGCGTGCACAAATGAGATTGAAAACTGGACAGTGATTGTAAGTGATGTCACCGGGAAATAAAACTTTTCATTTTTCTTTGAGAAGAAATGCAGGCAAGTGTTCAAGTTGATTTTCAATGCTCAAACAGGAATTGAAGCCGGCTGGTTAAAAAAAAAAGCAAAGATGCGACCGGTAAAAATCAGCATGCATATTGTTTGTGTGCTAATGAGGGTGTTGCTGTGTGCACCTGACCTGGGTGCTTCTTGTTGCTTATTAAGTCCATACACCTTGACCTTTGCCCTCTTAGGTGCAGATAGGAAGAGAGAGCAGAGGCCACTTCATTAATGATTAATGAGGCAGCGCTTTTAAAATCACTGAATGAATGACATGACGAACGGGAGTTTTCGCACGCGGTTCAGTTGGTAGAGGGGATTTTTTTTTTTTTTTTTTTTTTTTTTTTTTTTTTTTTTTTTTTTTCCAAAGTGCGTTTGTTTTTCCTACGATAGGCTGCGGTTCCCCGGTTTCAAGACAAGCTGTATAATTATTCGAGGTGCAACAATTAAACGGCAACTAATTGATGGTCAAACTAACAACTATTTTGATAATGGTTTAAATAACTTATTTTTAAAAAACTCAAGTCCCAGTCCTCAGAATATCAACCTCTCAACAGGTGTCTTGAGATATGAGTTTGACCACGCTTGTGACTCAAAATACTCCTATCTCAAATCATCCTTGTCCATTGAAATCAATGGAAATGTCGTTAATCCTTTCCAACCCCAAAATGTATCTCAATGTGAAAAATAGCACTCTATACTATACTTGACACTCATATGATAAAGACTCAAATTGAACTAAAAAAAAATCAATATTTTTTGTCACAAATTCTCAGTAAGTTGAATAAGAACGACATACATAAACTTGGAGAGAGATGAGTGATCAACTCCATAACAGTAATAATAGTGATTCTTCGCAGAGGATAAAGAATATATTGCCAGGTTCTGTACTCCACCATTTATTGTCATATGTTGATTGAAGGTTCACGCAAATGCTAATGTTCAGCCCAAGGCTTTTCATATGTGTGCTAGCATTAGCCAATGTTGGATAACGAGCTTCACAACAACCCCGGTTCTCATGCATTTGTGAAATTTTAAAATTGAAAAGCACACCTGCGCATGACCATAGTCAGGATATGCAGTTCAGAAAACGGATGGACAGACTGGGAAAAATTCTGAACCCAAAAGTTCCAGTTGGGAGGCCAACTCAACTGCCAAATGTGACTGCACTAGACCCGTCATTTCTGAACGAGTGCTGTAGGCGTCGTACCTGAGTGGCCTTGCTGGAAAAAAAGTAAGTCAAGCTAATGCTTATGAATGAAACTGTGATATCCGGATGGTTCTGCTATGTTGACATCAATAGCGACGTTTTTACAATCAATGAATGGTCAAATTGTGATCAGTGATTTCTCCCAAATAAATTGATAATATTGAAATAATACGTTTAATAATAAGTTTCATGATAAAATAATACATAAATTGAGCTTGGCTGGATGATCCCTTTAACCAGAAGTTCAATTGAGTCTGTAGTCACAGTTGGTGACACAGCCATGCCTTTTGTTGTAAATTTAACGTTGTGTTCCAGTGCAACGGCGAGTTCTTAGAATATTAATTTGTGTTACAGTCAATATGAATGTCGACTCCGGTTATGACCAAAATGTTGTAGACAATACAAATGACTGACAGGAGTTCACCAAACTGTTCCATAAATGCACTTTTCTTTGCGTAATTTTAGTTTCCTAACATTTGTCACTACATTAGAAGATTTCGCTTCTCCTCCACTCATGCAGTGCAGGTTCGCTGCCCCTTCGCCTGTCATGCTGGCCAAGTGTGTGATGATAACTGCTGTTATCTTCTGCATTGCTTTGTGACACTCACTAGACCCGGACGGACTGACCTCGAGTGACTAGAGGTCAGTCCGTCCGGGAAACAATGTTTCAGTTCATATAATGTGCAAACTTTCGCACCCATGCTGATAGGGCGTTAAAAGTCTACATCTAGCGGCCAAATAGACTAAACAGCTTCAAAGTGCAACGTAATAATGGCCAAACTGAGGTTACTAAGCAACGAAAGGGGCAATATGCAGTTATATTTGTTTCAAGTTGGACTCTTTGGATTTATATTCAAAATACGTGTTTTACGTGTCCAAACAATCGTAGGTGGGTACTATCTTGGTGCTCTATACGATCTTTGAGTACACTAGCGTTCGCTGATTGGCTGGTTGACGCATATCCCACAATCCACCAGCAATCTTCTTCCTTTTACCTTTCGGCCATTTTCCTCCCTTGTAGGTACGAAAATATCTTCTACATATTTTAGTAGAATCTCGTGCAATCCGTTGCAAAGAAATACCCTTTCTAAGTTCAATGTGTTCCACGCAGTAGTGCTGTTTGTCACCTTTGAGTTTAGGTCAATATGGACAAAGATTCTTATAGTAGAGGTCTCTAAAGCGGCTGTTTTCATAGCGATGTCCACTGGCAGTAGCGTGACTGCCAGCGTTGCTGCTAACATTTATAAATTAAAGACATTGCCTTTTTAATAAACGAACGAGCGTGTGAGCAAGTAAGGGCATACAAGGCTGAAATTCCTTACCAAGCGTACTTGTTAAAGTAGTATATCAACCATGTCGTTCTTCTAGAGACCTAACGCTAGCCTGGCTAACTGGCTATCTGTCAGCCATTGCTTGGTGCTGATGCCTGATGGTACCGTGCCAGCATGGAACCACTCTCATGTCTGTGACTTTCGTTGTGTTTCAGGGAAGTAGGCAGCCATGGCCCCCAGCCGCAATGGAATGATCTTGAATCCCCATTTTCATAAAGACTGGCAAAAAAGGGTTCGGACTTGGTTCAACCAGCCAGCCAGGAAGCTCCGTAGGTGAGTGCATGTTGTCAGCGGGCATGATGCTACGCTGAGTTGTCATACGTGTTGATATTTATTTTATGTTTCTCCTAGGCTTTTCGAAAGTGATTGTCAATGCATGTTACATGAAGCAAGATGACCTTAGTTAATGGTTTTGGTCTTAAAAGTTCTGCAAACTGTAATAAATCTGATGCGTGTTTGATTTTTTTTTTAAGGCAGTATGTATTGTAGGGATGGGACGATACGGGTAACTCACGATTCGATACTGTGACGATATGTGGCATCGATAACGATATCACAATACACAATGTCTACGATATTCAATATATCATTGGAAATCTCTTCGCCAATATATCGCGGGATATGTGACTAAAAAAGTTTAAAAAAATGGCCATAAAAATTAAAACATCAAATTTCTTTTTTCAATGTCAATGCGTGTACAAAGTACAAAGAGAGGTGCATTTGCAAAGTACCTCACTGCCGCTGGACGAATTAAAGTGCACAAACATTAATAACATGTTTTATGTAAACCAAGGCACTGCACTGCTTTCTGAACCTGAAATCTCAGTATCAACTGTCATCAAAGTGCTTTACGTTAACCCGCCCAGTGGAAACATCAAATCATATTCTTCTTGAGGAACACTAACTGAACAACATGCTCAGACGTAAGAGCACACCAAAGGGAAACTTTGCTTTATAAGCAGTAGTGATTGTCGGCTGTCTTGGTTCGACTTTTTTTTTTATCATTTGCGAGTAGTAACCGTGATAGCGAACGAGGTGGCTTTGCATATTCGTAGTGTTGATGTTATATTTTACCCTTGCAAGGAAGTTCTTGCAGATTGCATACTCTTTATCCAGTGTTCTCCCGTCACCGGTCTCGTAAAAAGTGAAGCGTCTCCACACTTTCGAGTGGAAATTCTTGAAACTTGATTTGTTTTTCTAGGTTTTCCGCCATTCTTGCATTAGTTCTTTTTCTATTGTACTGTGCCTACATTTACTGAACAATCCTCTGTGTAGCCTCTGTCGCACATCTTTAACTTTTGGACCTTGCAAGAGTGTCTGTCCTATACTGTGTATGAAAAATTACATGCAGATATTTGGCATTCAGCATAAAATAAATATTTTTTTTCCCTTATAGAGCAAACCCCTTTTTGTGACCGACTCATTTTGGCAGTATATCTTTGCTCACATTTTTGTTTACGGTGGCACAATGTGTCCTCTGCAACTATTGGGGACAACTATTTGTATTCAAAGCAAATGTAAATGCAGCAGTGTACGTCTGTGTGGTGAAATGCACCATTTTATGGTTTATGAAAATTTAATTGACTTATCTTTGGTCAGGCGAAAGGCTCGCCATGCTAAAGCCCGTCGCATCGCTCCCCGTCCTGTCGCGGGTCCACTGAGGCCGCAAGTCAGATGTCCCACCATCAGATACCACACTCGGGTCCGTACCGGACGGGGTTTCACCCTGGAGGAGCTCAAGGTAATTGACAGGGATTTTGTGTCTCAAAACATCTTGTCACAGTTAATCGGTTTCAAATGACGCTGAAATACTAAGGGATGCCCCTAATATTTGAAATAATGCCCATTTAATCAATTTTGCTTAAACCAAATGTGCAAAAGTGGCATTGTGAGTGATCACCAACAAAACAAAAAAAAACGAAACATTCACTTCTTATTCCCGATACGCTGTGTCAGTAGATCAAGCTATGCAATTAAATGGAGTAACAGAAATTTATATTCGTAGTAATTGTCAGATTTGTCTTATACAGCATGTATAACAGTATGCGCCGCTATACCTACACATGATTTCCGTCGCATTCTAGTGCACAGATCACCGCATAAAATGCCACAATTGATATTGGTTCTAAAAACACCATTTTATTTTTAATTTAAGGATAGATATTGTCGTGGTTCATTTTGGAACATCAAAGCATTTTTTAACTGTCATTCCGAAATAACAGACCATATACATGAATGTTTAAAAGTGCAGCTTCGTCTTATTAAAAAAAAAAATTGCCTTTGAATCTCATACTGTAATTGAGCAGTCAGATGATGACAATCTCCGGAATTTCTGTATTTTCTTGATGAATGCATTGAACCCTTTTTTCTGATGAATGTTTTCTGTCCCAAATAAATAATTATGTGCTTTATGAATGACTTGAATTCAGACACTGCACGCATAAATGAGACAACGCCTTTTAATACGGTGCGCTTGAGGGACGTGACAATACGGTCTACACCTGACAGATTTGAAATGTTCTTCCTGCGCCATGCTCCACTTCGTAGGCTGCCGGTATCCATAAAAAGACCGCCCGCACCATCGGAATCGCTGTGGATCCGCGTCGTCGTAACAAGTCGACGGAATCGCTTCAGGCCAACGTGCAGCGCCTCAAAGAGTACCAGTCCAAATTGATCCTGTTCCCCAGGAAGGCTTCTGCTCCTAGGAAGGGAGACAGCAATGTGAGTTCCTCATGTGGCGTGAAGGCTTCTATCGCGGTTATTCAGCTGACACCTGTGTCAAAAAATTTTTTTTTTTTTAAGCTGCAAAAGCAACTTAAAAATAAGGATAAACATTCTGACACATGTTTGAGGTGAAATGCATCACTGTACTTTATAATGAGGAACCAAATTGGGTGTGGGTACTGAATGTATGGCACAAAGTTTTAGTTTCCACACAAAAAAGTTTGAAAAATTTACAGAGGTTGTTGGATGTAATTTTCTTGGTGTAGTGGTGACACGTGTGTGTGTGTGTGTGTGTACGTGTTCAGGAGGAGGAACTTAAGATGGCCACGCAGCTCAAAGGCCCACTGATGCCCATCAAAGATGTGAGTTTGCACCGTTTGGATCCTATAGAATAAGAACGACAATCTTGTAGTCAAGTGACGACAATTTCTCCGGAATCTCTGTATTTAATTGATGATACTTTTGAACCCCTTTTTCTGATGACTGCTTTTCCACACACAAAGTTTGAACTTGAGCATGGTCCTTTTGCAGGTGTTGATAGTTTTTTTTTTAAATATTTGTATTTTTTGTCCTTCCAGAAACGCAAGAAGGAGAAGCCCCGGGTTATCTCTGAAGATGAGAAGAACTTCAAGGCTTTCGCCAGCCTGCGCATGGCCCGTGCTCACGCCCGTCTCTTTGGTATCCGTGCCAAGAGAGCTAAAGAGGCCGCTGAGCAGGATGTGGAGAAGAAAAAGTAAAAGTTGTTACTTTGTAACTTTGCAAAATAAAGTGTTGGAAAAAGATGAAATTGAAAGCGTCGTGATTGAGGTCTTTCCAGATGCCAGATATTTTTTTAAGGTCCTGGACTCTTTTCAGCTGACACAGTTGGTTTCTCAGCATCTGTACAAGTTCCTGTGGACTGCACCAAAGTGCTCTAAAACCGAAATCACAACCATTAAATGGTCTTGGAAAAAATAGATTAATTGCAACACTTGTTTGTAGCCAGTAGATGGCGCAAGAGTCACAATGTTCCTTGCTTCCAGAGGTGCTTTGCATGAGATTCACAAACTAGTAAGGAACTGCAAGTGACAGGACACTACGGCCAAGAAAAGTACTGACCGCTAAATGAGAACAACTTGTCGAATTGCTCAAGGGTTTCTAGTCGTATTTATGATTTTAGCATCACATTCCCAAGCACACGTGCTGTACCAAATTAAAGATGTCCCTCACGTTCGTTCAAGACCATATCTGACGTTGTCAATTGACGGATTATCATCTATTGGGAGAATATTTGCTCATGCGCGTGTACTCAAATGTGACGCCGTGCCGTGCGTGTGAGAACATGGACTCATCTGTGAACAACAAATGTCGAGTCATGGTCAATCTATGTCGACATCAGAATTCCTTCTGTGCAGCAACCCACCGAGGTTTCTTGAGTGGTGTCGAATTCAATTCAATCCCGTCTTGGGTGTCTCGAAAATCTATTTGTAGGTCAGGAATGCTATATGATCACGTCTGGAAGGAAAATGAGCTTGGTAGTGTCCCGGTGAAACCCAACCCGAAAGGATTGCCGCCATTTACATCTCATTAGCCCTTTGTTCATCCATTATGTGAAACATTGGCCTCAATCTAGTCTTTTAATTCCAAACATTGACGTTTATATATGCCATTTGAGCCCGGGGTGCCAGTCAAACGCAACATTAGACACACGAGGTTGCGAGAGTGACAAGAAGGGTGTGAAACTGCTTGGTGGATGTGTGCATTGATGAGAGCATGTGTAAGAGCGGAGAACATTCTGTGATGGGCCTCATTTCTGCTGGGCCCAGGTGTGTGCCTCCAAGCTGACGCTTCGCTTAACGAAGAGGCAGCCATGCAAAGCTGTATGTGTGCCAGGGTTCTAAATAGTTCAGGATTTTTCTTTCTAATTAGTTTTTATTTCATTTAAATTTTTGTTTCCCCCCCCAAAAATGTCATTTGTAATTTACAAAATGTAGGATGCTAAATTTTACTTGTGACATTTTAACCTGTTTTGTGTGTAATTTTATTAATTAATAATATTATTAGATACACATTTTATTCATTCTGTAACCATGCTCAGTACTCAAATCATCTTTTCCCATTGAAATGAATGAAAACACCATTAATCCGTTACACTCCAAAAACAACAAACATGTTTTAATGCTTTATTTTTTCAGAAAAACAGCATGTTATGATATTGTACATTATAAAAAATATACAGTTACGCTAAATATAATTAAATCAAATATCAGGAAATTAAAACAATGCGCAAAATATTTTGCACTTTGTGGTTACGACTTTTAAAAACATGACAAAACCTAAGTGCTATTTCAGGAAAAAGTGTCAGCATAGTGTTTGGATTGTTTAAAAAAAAAAGCTTCCAGAAGCAGCATGTTTTTATTTGACTAATTGGCAGAATGCAGCCAATGGCGCTGCCTACTGCGCTCAAGACGAACACTCAAAGAAAACAAACATGTTCTCCGCACAAGGCCACCGAAAATAGGATTTGTTTGAAAGTGCTTTCAATTACGCCTCCACTTTCTCATCAACACCACACGCTGACTTGAGTGACACATCTCCAAATTGTGGTTTGGTCTCAATTTGCAGCCACTTTCTTATTCGGTCTTTGGTCACCTTCGGCACCACATAGCAACGTCTCAAAAAGTGGCGTCTTTCTCTCATCTCTCACCGCATTTGCACAGGTTGTCACGGGGGTCTTTTGAAACCAGTGGTGGGCAGTCAAGGCCTACTCTGCTGGTCTAACATAATCAAGAAATCATGACCATATTCGTCACATTGATGTCATATCATATCCTAGTGTTGTATTTTTAGGTGAGAGTTTTTATCCAATCAGAATTCAGCTCGCTCGTGTTGCTAGGCAGATTTCATGATATCAGTAGCACTATTCTCACGAGGCTTTCAGATACAATCGTGCGGGCGTCTCTTCTGTGTAAGTGTTGGGGCTCATACAGTTGATAGACAGTTGCGATAGCCAATCAGATCACGAGTTGATGACGACAAGGCCTACTTGCTGGCCTTACGTTGAAGGTGATGAACGCGGCTTGTGATTGGATACTCACTCATGAGGGGGCAGCGCTATGCGGAATCAACACACCTGGAAGTCGTAACTGGCGACCGTTCGAAATTTTCAAGACGGACCTTTCAAGAGAAGCTAGATCGTCCAACACTCAGTAGTGTGTAAGTGTGTTTCTGTATATTGTTTTGCCATTATTTCGTGGTGTCATAAATGATGGTATTATGAGGGGGGGGTTTATTCAATTCGGGCGAAGTCGGACTTCACTGAAGGCCGACGTGTGAAATGCACTGCTTGAAACAGTGACAAAGTCAAATGCAACTGAAACTCTACTTGGGCAGCGATGCAACTGGCAGGTGATTTTTATCGCAGTCATGCTAATAGTTTTGTCCGTGTCGATTCAAAAACGTCTGGGTTTATGTGCTGTTCTGGCATTTCCAGCAGATTTTTGATAGTATCACGATATCGCTAATGTACTGGAACTGGTGAACCCTTTCAAATGGATTTTCCTTCACCCTAAGAAATTGTCTGTGAAACGTGATATCTTCACTCGATATCAGCATAATTATGCATGGCCTCGGCATGGATTTTGTCGGTGTAAAAGCAACACGGTCAAGTCTCATTAGCATATCCTACAGATAACCCTTCACGTCAAGTGAGGTTGTGGAGGGCTCGGATTATTCATTTGCGGTAGATTTTTCGGAGTCGCAGCATGAATGGCTCCTGTCTTCATATTTTAATACTTAAATGTAAATTTGCATATCTCATTTGTTTTACCAAGCAAGCGGGTTTGTTTTCAGCCTCCAACTCACTGAGTGGAAGGGAACAAGCCCTGCCTCTCTTGCGCGCTCTGTCTCTCTCTCTCTCTCTCTCTCTCTCCATCTCTTTTTCTCCATTTTTTTCCACACACCGTGGCGACCAATGAGGAAGGCAAAGGAAGCTGCTGCTTTAAGGGAGCGCATCCAAAAGTGGTGCTCGACAGAAGAGTAAATAAAGAGTGAAGAGTGACATCAATGTGTTTCACTGAGGGAATGAGGAGCCTGCGTCTTTGAGTTCTTGGTCAAATAAGTAAGTAGACATCTTTCAATGTTTTTACTAGAATTTTCTTTTGTCATATGTTGTAAGCAGAGTGGCGGATGTTGAGTTTTTTTTTAATTTTTTTTATATAAGTTCTGTTTGACCCACTCGGTATTGCTTCCCAGTCTTTCTGAAGCAGTTGCACTGGGTTAATTGTGCATTTTGCAAAGCTCCTCTGAATCGTTTTTGGGTCACAATTTGGTTTCAGGCACTGTCCCTGGTGCTGCACCAGCAAATATATGCAGTTGCAGTTTTAGTGGCTAATTGTCTCTACCTGTTGCTATGTTACATTTAAAGGGCAGCAGATAGTAACAATATATATGAAATGTATGCATATATATATATATATATATATATGTATATATATATATATTTATATATATATATATTTATATATATATATTTATATATATAGGGGACTTTTGTGGGCCGTATTAATTATATATATTAATTTATATATATATAATATATATTATAATATATATATATATATATATATATGTATATATATATGTATATATGTATATATGTATATATATATATATATATATATATATATATATATATATATATATATATATATATATATATATATATATATATATACATATATATATATGCGTACACGCGCACGCACACACAAGTGCACCACTGAGATCCAGCAGATGGTCTTGTGGCTGGAAAAAAAAAACATGCTACTTCTTGTTTGCCACATGTTTGCCATATTTAATTCAGAGTTGTGGTGTGAGTATTAATGAATGAATATAAATTTGCATGTAAAAAGTTGTCAAGCAGCACAATAAAGCTGTGGTTAGAACTGTTGCCTTGGGTTCCAGTTTCGGGTCTGTATGGAGTTTGCATGTTCTTCCTGTGCCTGTGTGACTTTTCTTCGGCTTCTTCTCACTGTCCAGAACGTGTATTGCTAAATTATTGTGCATATGTATGAATGTGAGTGTCACTGTGTCCATGTAGTCCCTAAAAGCCCAATTCCAACCATCCATGATCAGAAGTGAATTAATACGGCCCACAAAAGTCCCCTTTGGGACCAAATGGCAATCTCTGCTAAGTTGTCTCCTGTCAGCATCCTTTACCAAACCACTTCCTGTTCTCTTCCCTCACAGTTACAGAGCACATCATCTCCTACTACTTGTTTGCTGCTCGGCTGCTCCTCTTCGTCCCCGGGCCAGAATGAATGACATTCAGGAGGCCATCTCCCCCGCCACTAGTCTCGGTGGTCTGGCGACCTGTGTGTCCAAAGTAGAGCTGCGGGTGTCTTGTAAAGCTCTACTGGACCGAGACACTCTGAATAAGTCAGACCCTTGTGTGATGCTCATGGTGCAGACCAACGGACAGTGGACAGAGGTGAGACACTTTTTCTTTTTTTATGTCAATAGTGTGTGGGATAGTGAAAACTCTCTAAATGTTACATTAATCTGTTGCAGAACCAAACCACTCCCCCCCAAAAAACTATTTTTTTTCATTAGTGATGGGAAAATGAAGCTTCAAATTTGCTTCATGAACCAGCTGCTGTATTTTTGAGTCCTCTAGATGGCACTGTTGCTTTAAATAAAGGGTTTAAAATTGGCAATTCATTGTGCTTTCAGCACAATGCTGAACAGGGAGTGCCCTCTAGAGGAGTCCAAAAATACTACAACTGGTTCATGAAGCAGATTTGAAGCTTCATTTATACATCACTAATTTTCATACCTCAACAAGGCACTATTATATACTGTAGCCTAAATTGAAGTTTTCTCTGGCTCACCAGCACATTAGAATAATGGTGGTGGATGTTCCCCATTTGAATCTCGGCTTAGTTTGCGTGTTCTTCCCGTGCTACCTCCCACATAAAAAAAAAAAAAAAGAATTTTATGTTAATTGAATACTCAGAATTTTCCATTGTTGGTTGTTGTTTTCTGCGCGGCTTAGTTCAGGTTCTACCGCTCAATTTTTTTTCCCATTTCTTTCGAAGCGTGTTGTTCGAGATAAGTGGACGTGTTAATGTGCAGAGCGCTCGAGTTGTGCTCCAGCTTGAACGTTTATTTTCTTGGACTGCTCCCAGGTTGATTCAGAGTGTAGGAGGCTAGTCTGTCATTTCCCGTGTTAAGTCTTGGGCAAATGCCAAAAGCAATGAGGTTATTCTGTCACAAGTAAATCAACGTGGCATTCATATATATATAAAAAAAAACATTTTAAGAGAAATTGGATCTCATAATTGTGACTTTAACTCACTGCATATTAATGTATTGTATTTAGATACTTTTTGACAGCGTGATGGGGAAAAAAAACACTTGGCAGGCGGTAATGATGACAGATATGGATTTTTCTGGCTGTAATCTGAGACACGCTTGTCAGATGGGGTAACTGACCTGAGTTCAGTGTGGCATGAACACAGCAGAATATAAAAAGTCTACACATTCAAATGCCGGGTTTTTCTGATATTAAAAAGTGAGACCAAGATTAATCATTTCAAAACTTTTTTTTTTTTCCAACCATTAGTTTTGCTTAAAACCAACAACCGAAAAAAATATTTTCAAGTGAGGAAGTAAAAATAAACGAGTGAGATAATGTGGTAGCATAAGTGTACACCCCCTAACATAACTCTGGGGCGTGGCTTTGTCACATTCAAAATCATGTTAAATGGGAATCAGCGAACACCTGCCACATGCCTCTTATTAACGGTTCTACTTTGTCGTAGACTTTTCCTGACAGAAGCACGAAGATTTTGTGCTAACATTGACTGTTATTTTGAACCGTTTGTAATTATCTACACCATGACTAAGGCCCTATTTCCATCTCGAGAAAAATAACATGATGCTGTCACCACCATGCTTCACTGTAGATATAGTGTTCGTTTGGTGATGAGCAATAATCTTCTCGGCTCTTTTTTATTATAATTTTTTTTTAATCTCGGAAAACTTGGCATTTGAACAGGGGTGTGTAGACTTTTTACGCCCACCGCATCTTTCATCACCGTGTTTCTTTAACTAGAGACCACTCACTTTTCCTTTGGTTGATTTCCAGATGAAATTTTCATTTTGATTCGTTGCCAACCAGCAGATGTGTGCATGTAAACAACCTTCATGTGTCCATACTAATGAATGTGTTCAAAAAACAGATGTTGACGCGTGTCAAAGGCTACAAGGCTGGTTGGTGATCAAACTATCCAGATAAAACTCTTTAAGAAGAACTGATTAAAAGGAACTTAAATTTCTCCCCCCCCCCATGGCAGGGATGTGGCTTCATACCTACAAAAACATCCCATTCTCTGGCATGAGCCATCCTCTGTTGCCTAGATTAACTGTCATCAACAAACAGACTCATCAAACTCATCCCAAATCTGTCCATCCAGATGGGACAAAGTGAGGAGGAGGATGGTGAGGAAAGAAATTATGAAGAGATGTGTCTTAGCTGGTGTTTCTTCGTTTTTTGCATCCACTGGTTGCATTAATTTTATGTTATTGTTTTATGTTATTTACTGCCTACCTCACCTATTTGCTTGGTTTTGTGCTCAGGTTAAAGCCATGTTTAAAATGAAACTAAAGTTTTAGGGACATGGGTGATAAAAAGGACCCAGAAGCATGATTCTCAGGTTGACAGGGAATATAGTAGATTTACTGAAAGCTCGTAAACCGGTGCAGGTGCACTCATCTTAAAAATGGACAAATCTTCATCTTCGTGTCAGGGCAAGTCTGGTTTACTGTGTGTGGGTATTTGGCAGCGGAGCTGCACCTTTCTGGGTGCTCCGGTGGACTGAGGGCATTTTATAGTACACGCTCCCGGCGCACCGGACAGAAAGTAGACTAGACATTCGACTCAAGACTTGAAAAAAGCATTTTCGCATCATAGTTTGCCTAGCAAAATCTGCATTTTGCGCCTCATTAAAACACATGGAATAGCAAAACAGAGAGTCAACCGCCGACATGTTCCAAAAAACCTCGCTGGGCTACGTCGCTCAAATCACTCTGCGACTTATGCTACGATAGCTAGCTAGCTAGCTAGCAACAAGCGTCGGCTGGCTACTGCTGCCGCTAAACATCAGAAGTCAGTCATCATGGGCTCCGTGGCAGCGAATAAGGTAGCTTTCTGACTGTACCGTTCTGACATAAAGATTAAGATAAACCAAGAATAACAAAAAAAAAATTAAATGTCCAAAAATATTGAAAAACGTTTTTAAGTTGTACTAGATGGCAGGCATGTCGTAGTTGCGTTTACGGACTAATCCGCATTTGCAGTTTTGAAATGATATGCAGGACAAACAGTACCTCAATTATATAATAATTTTTAGTAAATATATTCTTGTGAAAAAATATACAAAATGATTTTTGCAGTCATGGCGCATTTGCAGACCCCCACCATGACAAATGAAATTCCAATTTTGGGGAATTTTATACATCATAAGGTTCTTCTCAACTGTTAATCTGCATCAAAAAAGTAAAATTGTTAACGCAAACATACCCAGTTTGGGAAAAAAAAAAGAGTAAACACGGTAATTGTTGATGTAAATATGTGAATTTAAGTTGCTGTGATGCAGGAGCAAATGAATATTTCTTAATACCCACCCCAGGGAAATCATCACAATTCAAATGAAAAGCACCTTGAGGCACATTATAGGAAAAGCTGCTGTGATTTATTTTGAATCATGTGATGGTTTCCTCTAATACAAACACAGAGCGCATAATGGTAAACAACTCACAATTCACTCCTATGGGCAATTCGTAGTCTTCAATTATTTGAATTTCGGATGAAGCCAGAGTTCCTGAAGAAAAATCACTCCAGAATGGGGAAAACATGCAAACTCCCGTTAGAATTTTGTATAGAACTTATCCTCCATAGGACTTTTAGAGTGATTAATAGAAATATAAAGTGTTGATATGATGTGTCTGGATTACGTTGAATGCAAAAACTAGTGATGGGTAAATGAAGCTTCAAATTTGCTTCATGAACCAATTGTAGTATTTTTGGACTCCTGTAGATGGCACTCTCTGTTCAACATTCGACTGAAAGCACAATGAATTGCCATTTTTAAACCCTTTATTTAAACCAGCAGTGTCATCTACAAGACTCAAAAATCCCTCAGCTGGTTCGTGAAGCAAATTTGAAGCTTCGTTTTCCCATCACTAGTTAAAACATTTTCTTTACCCGGCCAAATGCTTTTGACAAAATGACAGCGTAATTACTATACAAACTTGAGAAATAAAACAAGATATTCAGCAAAATAAATATCTTCCAACTAAAACATCCCAGAAAGTCTGTATTTTATGTGTAAATATTTCTGCAATGGGAGAGCAAAAATGTTACAGGATGAGCAGATGGCGCCTCAGCGAGCTCGCCTTTCTTGTCAACCAGTCAAAGACTGACACGGACGTCGCCTGTGTACTCAGATTAAATGTCAAAATCCTCCAATCTTCTCTCATATCTTCCTCTTGACTGAGCGTGATAAGAGAGCGGTCCAGCTCAATAATAGCACATTTGTTTGATTTTTGTCTCTTCTCTTTTGTGAGAATATAATTGCAAAGTTGTGACCCTTTGGTCAACCAATGACATCAATTCAGTCGTGATTGATGAAAATGAAATGTCAGCAGCGTGCATTTTCTCTCAGTTGGACAGGACAGAAGTGATCAAGAGCAACTTGCACCCTGTCTTCGCCAAGGTTTTCTCCTTGGATTATTACTTTGAAGAGGTTCAGAAGCTACGATTCGAAGTGTACGATATCCACGGCACTCACAGCATCGGGACGCGTGACGATGACTTCTTGGGTGGGGTGGAGTGCACGCTCGGTCAGGTACGTGTGAATTACATGCAAATCTTGAGTCAGATCATTGGCGAGTCACATGAATCACCGGTCTTGTTTGATGTGTACTTGAGCCAATCATTTTGTGCTTTCTGCAGATTGTGGCCCAAAAGAAGATGGTGAAGCCTCTACTTCTCAAGTACGGAAAATATGCTGGCAAATCCACCATCACGGTAAGTCCTTTAAACTTGCAACTGAATTACTTTGTCAGAACTTTCTGTTGCTGATCGACTCACTGTAACTTGGCATCATTTTAAAAGTTGCAGCATTCAGTTTAAACCCCAAAGTCACTCATCATTTATATGACTCCACAAATTAGACTTGATGGTCTTATTAATAATTTGTTTGAGTAGTTAATCGACACCAGTGGCGGGCCGTGCATTTCCTCCGTAGTCCTTCAGTGAAGTCCTACTTAGTCCGACTTGAATTAATCCCCCTCATAATACCGTCATTTATGACACCACGGCTGGACAAATAATATACAGAAAGACACACACTACGGAGTGTTGGACGACCTAGCTTCTCTTCAAATTGTAAAAACTGTCTTGATGAATGTTTATCACGGTCCTATTATAATTTCTCAGTCTGATTCTTCTTATTCTTCTTATTAATAAGCCGTTATAAATCCTAAACTCACCACAAGTAAATGAAGGCTTTTCTAAAAAGACCTAAATAAACCATGACTCTTTGTTGTTAGAAGTTTAATGTCACATTGATTTGAGTCGTTTTATTTTGTTTATTTTTCTCAAGGCTTGAACCGATTCTATTTTATTCAATGATTTAAAAATACTATCTTAGCAAAAGTTTAACATTTGGCAAGCACGTCTCCCTCTTGGTCTAAGGTTGAATCTTGACTTGTGCAACCCGTGTGGGCTTTGCATGTTTTTCCGCTTGCTTATTTATTTATTTTTAACTGACTGGTGCATGTTCAAAGAAGATTTCAATTTGCCTATGATGTGAGTCACCTGGGATAATCTCCTGCTCCCCCGTGACCCTGAACAGGAATGGTGGTATTTTCTCTAATCCACACAGGGTCAAAATCATACTGAGATTAAAATTGATAGATGCATTCACCTAAATTTTGTGGTGCTAAATGTTGTTGAACAGTGATTCTCAAAATGCATTATTATAAGTACTACTAATGCATTTTTTGCTGCTTTAGTGCTTTACTGATTTTCCAAAAATATTAATAATAATTAAAAAAAAAAAAAGACTAAATCCAGCCACATCGGCAGCCATATTGAAAGACGCGTTGTTTCGAAGAGATGAGTTGACTCCGAGGCTTCTTACAAAATCACGGGCACTCCTACAAAGCGCATGATTGGTTCCCGGATGCGAGCTCGACCAATGAGAGCGCGAGTGGGTTTATCCTGTGAGCGGATTGGCTGGGCATCATCGCCGCTTCACTCAGCAAGCACAGCTCGCTCAGCGCAAGGACGACGAAACATCGGCAAATATGATAAAGTGTTTGTTAAAGTTTCTTGAAACAGCTTATCTAAAAATGGTCGCTTTGATGATGTTAATGGTTGAACTTTTTTTGGCTCTCCTGAAAACTTGATCATTTTGTGGAGGTGCAGCACAAAGATTCCACCTGACACCTGTGATATATTTTATCACAGGTTTTTTTTTTTCATTAGCATGCAAAAGGATTGACATGTTTTCTTTTCTGACAGTCATAATGTGTGTGCTATTCAATTTTGATATTTAGTAATTTGCGCTAATACGCCGCACGTCACAGAGAACTCACCTCTCACAAAAATCATGCCCCCCCCCCCCATAATGCTGCAGCTATTAGCCAATGGCCCATTAAATGCGTTTTTCTGCGTGTGGATCGTCTACATCCCTCTAAAAGACGGATACATTCATAAATTGGAGCTGTTCAGTGCGCCCATGTCTTGTTTTAAGTGTCCAGCAAGCCCGTTTTAATTAAAAAGTTTAATTAAACGGTTCACTATCCACAGTCTACCACACAACGGCCTTTATGGTAACTCTTTTGAAGGAAAATGGAGCTACGTAAATGGACTGTAATTGATTCTTGTTGATGTGGCCAACTTGTGACTGGCGACCAGTCCTAAACTGGGTGAACTGGTCTCCTGTCGCCATGCTTCGAGGTTTATGTTCATGGTAGATGCCAGTGAACATAAAAAAGTGTTTGGAACAAAGGATATTAAATGACAATTCATATTTAGCATGACATTTTCTTTACAAGCATAGCTCATGTGTATTTTTTTCTTAAACGTGAAATGTTATCAAATAAAATCTTATCTTCTGTTAGGTCCATGCGGAGGAAATTTCCGGCAACAATGGCTATGTGGAGCTGTCCTTTTGTGCCAAGAAGCTTGACGATAAGGTGAGCAGAGCACACTTTATTATTATTTACTTTTGTTGAAATGTTCAGCACGTAACGTTAGGTACGTCTATCATTCAATAATCTAATGTGATTCGGCGAAGAAATGTCGCACAACATCAGCCGGAATTGAGTTAATACAGTTTATTCCGTGACTATATGCCCAAGTGTATTGTTGTACTGTCTGTCTACATTTGTTGCTGCGCCATTTGTGTTTAAATATACGCTGCTTTAAAGTTTACAACAGATGCTATTTGTTAGCTGGTCTGTGATTTTTGGCATTGCTTGTTATCAGTACTCTAAATACTGGTACTTTCGTTCTTTATAAGGGCAAAGCAGCAGTATGTGATTATTAAATACACAACGAGGAATTATTTGTTTCAAGTTTAGTTTGACAGTAAAGTTCAACTGGGAGTGGAACTAAACAGCTTGAAGCCTATTTTTTTGAAAAATTAGATTTAAAATATTTGTCACACGCCTCACAAAAGTATCTCCGGAACCAAGGCTCGTATCTCGAAAAACTTTTTAGCCAGCTCACTCGTTTCTTGAAGCACCACTCGCTATACTGATCATATCAATACACCATATCACACCTAATTTCATATCAAAGATGGCTAATGCTGACCTGAGCTGTTCTTCATCACAGATTTCTTTTCTTTTTTTTTTTTTTTCTCGGCTCAGGGCATATTTCAATCAAAAAGGCAGCAGGAGCTTATATCCAATTTAACTGCGATGCTGTGAAAGTGCTTCATGTTCTCCAGAGGAGAATCATGCGCTCGCCTCAGAGCTTCTCTGCACTACTGGACAAAAAAAAAAAAAAACTCCAAGGTTTACATTTAATTTTGGGGAAATTACACTTGTGCAATTTACAGCCACTCCTGGGCCTGAGCTGACACATGTATGAGGGCAATGATCGAGGGCCATGATTAGAAATCCTCCAAGAGTGCATCTTCTCCTCCTGCGTGTGATATTTGCTTCATATGAGCTTCTGCTACCAAAATGTCTTTTATGCAGGTATTTCTAAGAAATTGCTTGCCTAATTTCATTGCCCCCAAAAAATTTGAAAGCCGCGAGCTTATTATTGTGCAAACAAATAATCGACAAGTTCCATGAAAATATCCAACTCAGACTGTATATTAACAAGATGTTGTTTTTTGTGTACACACACAAAATGTTTTTGGGACTCCGTATAGAAATAACCGCATAGTCCGCTGCATTCATGCTAGCTAATAATGGCAAACAGATATTTTAGCACAAATGGTGGAGTATTACTGCGCCTCACTGAGGAGTTTTGACTCGTGTCATACATATCTGGATGTCAATATTATACTGCCACCAGCTGGCCAAGACATGAATATCAAAGGGCGCAAAATGGTTTAATCATTTGCATTATGTTTAATTATGTAATTCCTGCATGCTTTTGGAAAGCACAACATTTTATTATAGAGAATACATTTCTCATTAAAAAACACATCACAAAACGCGTTTTTTGGGGGAGGCTGGAACGGATTAAAAACATTTCCATTTATTTAAGTAGGGAAAGATGATTTGATGGGATGAGTTAACTCAATTTATTTTTTTCGGACATTGGCATCAGTTGATTACTGATCATCTGTTCTTTTTAGGCACGTATGTGCGTGATCTTTCCAACCTGTTGTCATACACAAACACACGTGCACATACACACACGCACCACCGGGCAATTCCACGCACAGGGGAATTAACAATGAAATATCCTATTTACACATAATGACTTGTGCCAGTTGATCATTCATTCAGCTCGTTGTAATTAGCCCGAGATTACATTGGGACTTGTCTGATCTGTCCGTGCTGCTGCCGGTGCCGCTGGCTGCCCGTTGCCATGACAACAAAGACAGGATGCTGCAACTCCTTATGCTCTCGTCCCTCAGGAAATGCATCGGGCTAATGTGGCGGGAATTGCAGCCTTAACGCTCTCATCTGGCGTACATGGCAACATACGCACTCGCACATACATATGGAAAAAAAGCCAACCACTCAACAGTGCATCATATTTACCCACCCTACCCACGTCAGGATTAGCAATTTGGGGGATATTATCCAAAGTAATGAAACTTAAATTATTTCAGTGAGCTTTCCGTATTGTGTGAACGCTCTCATGCAAATATATTAGCAATAAGTTGCAATAAATTGAAGTGTGTTGGCCGGTGCGTATGTAATTGACAAGAAGCTCGCGTGTTAAAACACTGACATCGAGGATCATTTAGTGTCGCTTCTCGAAATGAGGAGGCACCTCGCGGCGCAGTGAATGTTTGTGCTGCTTCTCTCTGACCTTTAATCACAGACACAATTACATCTGCCTCCGCAATCAGCGTACATAAATCAACCTCAACAAGCCTCCCGATGATATTTGCTTGCAAATGCCATGGAGATGATTGTTGAACTAACCCATCATCATTTTATCCTTCTTGATCATGTCTCGGTCTCAGTCACGTGATGAATTTAGGAAAGAGATGAAGCAATATTACTGTTCAATTTCATTCTGGACTCTTCAGAGCCACTCATTTGACTCGTCTGCTTTCTCTGCTTCTGCAGGACCTTTTCAGCAAGTCAGACCCCTTTTTGGAAATATATCGTATCAACGATGATGAAACGGAGCAGCTTGTTCACAGAACTGAGGTAAAGCCATCATCTTTATGGTTTAGCTGCAGACACTTCCTCCTGACAATTACTTTTGTTGAATATTTTGTCTTCCTCCTCAAACAGGTTATAAAGAACAACTTGAATCCTGTTTGGGAGCCTTTCAAAGTGTCTCTTATATCCCTGTGCAGCTGTGATGAGGAGAGGAAGCTAAAGGTAAACGAATCGGTGACATTGTTGATTTATCTTTAGCAAAGTACTGCGGTCTCCAACATTTTTAGCCCCACGGAATGATTCAACCTAATGACATCATAATGCAAATCAATAGGAATATAGTTTAAATATGTCGGGTTGTGGATTAATAAAGTTGAAATTTATGACGCTCCTTTTCCATTATGTATGCATTATAATATCAGTACAGTTCGGTCAGTGGCGGTAATGCAACTGTTTTGCAATGGTAATCAATGTTCAAATTCAGAGTTAAGAGAGGAAGGACTTCCCCAGCATGCCCGGCTGCATTTGTAAATAGTTACATTTAATTATGTGTTTTGTTCTTAACGTGAGTTATTATTTTTCCTCTGTTGCATAACAGCTGTGTGTGATTTTTACTTACGGCGCTTGTTGGAAAGTGGGTCAATGAACCACTTTAGCCGACTCACACATACACAATGGAATAATAATCGTAAAACTTTCTTGACTTGGATTGGATTGAGGGGAGGAAATATTAGACATTATATTAAGCTCACTCGTAAATTGTTTTGGGAATAGAATGGGCAAACTATGGCCCAGGGGCCACATGCGGCCCGTTAAACGTTTCAATCCGGCCCGGCAAACTTTAAATGAAAAAACCTTGTGAAAGTTTTATTTTCTAAATACTTTGGTTTTTCAAAGACGTTTATATTGTTGTAATGCTTTTGTTCACTTTCATTTAAGATTAAATGTATTTTTTTTCTCCGATGAGGTGAGGTTACCAAAACACTCCATCCATCTGCTCCTTGTCCGGCCCCTCTGTCAAATTTTAGAACCCATTGTGGCCCGCCAATCAAAAAGTTTGCCCACCCCTGGCCTAAGTGGAATAAACGATAGATGGAAAGATGTTATTATTGTACCTATCTAACTGCGTCAAAACTGACAGTTATTATCTCTGTAAAGGCATAATTTTGATGCTGTGCATGACATTAGATTTTCCCGGTGTAAAAAAAAAAAAAAAAAAAATGTGCTTCGAACACGGGAGATAATTGATGAATATAACCCGACCGTATTGGTCCTACTAACCGAAATAAAAGAAAATCGTGTTGTATGCGCGTCTATGTCTACAGTGCCTAGTGTGGGATTATGACTCCAGGGGGAAGCATGACTTCATTGGAGAGTTCTACGCTACTTTCAGAGAAATGCAGAAAATCTCCGGTGGAAATAAGGTCAGTCAAGCAGAGGCGGAGGAGAGACAGTTATGTCACATCTTTATTATATATTTGCATCTCATCTGTGAAAACCTCTCACAGACCAAACGACTGACTCAAAAAAAAAAAAAGAATATTGAAAGCATATTGCTTATGTATGATGTCGTTTTTTTTTTTACATTTCAGGTTACCTGGGATTGTGTGAATCCCAAGTATAAACAGAAGAAAAGGAACTATAAAAACTCAGGCGTTGTCATCTTAAATGATGTCAAGGTAAGATTTTTATAGCTTGACTTGACTTGCCACACCTGCTTTTCTACTCACATGATGTATCCTCATAATAAAATTGGACCCAAGATTGTATCAAATTTGGCTTCACCACAGTGATGAGAAATCCATGATGCGAGACAACCGTACTACATCCCGTCTGAATTTCAATGAATTTTCTTATGCCTTCCTATCAGTGGCCCTTTCTAGATGTGTAACATGTGTAGTGGCCATTCAAGCTTGGGCCGCCACGGGTCCCTTTAGACGAGTGTGTAAAAGCTCAATTTGAGTCCAGGAGTTGGCAAACGAACCACGTTCTCCAAAAGCGAAACCGTTTTTTGGGGGGATTACAATTTCTGATAGAAAGACAAAAATATCAACACAAAATGGAAAAACAAAAGAAACACTGACACGCAAAACAGCACTGCAGTTAGGTGCACCCTTAAAAACTGCTGGGTTCCAAATAACCCAATTTGGGTGAAATAGGTCCAAGCTCATACTGGGTTATTTATGCCCAGCACATCGGGTTTAGGATTAGACCCGGGACAGAACCGGATGTTATCGTTCACCCTGAATGACCTTTCAACTCCGAAATCCAATCTTCAACAGAATCTGCTGGCTCAAAATAATTACCCCAACTTTGGGTAAAAGTAACCCAATCTGCTCAAAATCTAGCAATTTGGTGAGTGAGTTCGGAAAACAACCCAGCATTTTTTTTTTTTATAGTGGAAGGTGATTGTGCGACGATGCATTTCTCATTGTACTTCAAATCTCATTAAAATCAACTTTTTTTTTCTTTTACAAAACTACAAAATTGAGTATGACGCTGTTTGCCTTCAACAGATTGTTGTAAACAGATGGCGAGTGCCCACTCAAACACCACCGCTCAATGTTTTTTTATTTTTTTATTTTTACTGAAAGAAATGTTTGTTTGTTTTTTTTCTTTTTTCCCGTGTAGCTCCACAGAGTTTACTCCTTCCTGGATTACATCATGGGAGGATGCCAAATTCACTTTACGGTAAATAATGCTCTTTTCTCACTGTGTGAAATGAATAGCTTGCATCACACACACACACACACAACGTGCTTTGTTTAAAGTCACAAACGTTTTGGCGCCATGCACATTTGCACGTTTTCAGTTATTGTCGGCAGCATCATGTCCGTTGAGCTTCCTTCACCTCGTGCCCTTTGGTGCCCCCCCCACCTCCCCCTCTTTTGTACCTTTTCCATCATCAGTTGGACCCCCGAAGCAATGAATATTAATGCCGACCACCGCCGCGGTACCTAAACTTTGTCAGAATGCGAACGGAGGGGAATTTGTGCTCAATCGGCGTGGGCGTATAAAAAGCAACAACTTGGCGCCGGGCACATAATTCATTCCGCATATTTATGGATCGTTGACACAAACTGACAATCTTTTCTAGAGATAAACGATTGCACTGTTGACCCCTGTGTTTTGTTTTTTCAAATTTCCTCGCCAGGTCGCTATTGACTTCACAGCTTCCAACGGCGACCCCAGGAACAGCTGCTCTTTGCACTACATCAACCCCTACCAGCCAAACGAGTACCTGAAGGCTCTGATCGCTGTGGGCGAGATCTGCCAGGACTACGACAGGTTTGTCACGGTTTTGTCATGCTGGAAAGACAAGGGCAGTCCTGCTGTGCTTTTCTGCGCTCATTATATTTCATTGGCCTGAAAATTACTTACTTAATTACTTATATTAATCACTGTTGTTTCTTTAATGACTCACGTGCGCAAAAGCTGCTCCAATAACTGCATGAAAAATGATTGTGACTAAAAACATATCTGCAGAATCGATGTCTTGCCATTGCAATTGTTAAATGTGTTACAAGAATGACGTATCGCTTTACTGCACACGTGCAGACGCGATTCAGGCCCGAGCGCAAGTCTAGCGCAAATCGAAATGATAGTTTGCAATTGTCCAATGGCTTGTGTGTCTTGCTCGACTCTTTTGGAACTGTGGATTGGTTCACCCGGTGCTGATTAGTGGCACACAAATACACCACTGTCTTCTGATTAGTGAGTCACTCTTAATGTTGAGGTGCACGAGATTCATTTGGTTCTCGGCTTGCACGGTTGTGTGAAGCTAACCTGCGAGCCAGCGTTGTTCTAATATTGTGTACACGCTGCTTGTAGTACCTGATCATGTGTTTCCATCTGGATTGGGAAAATATATTAGATGTCATTTTGACCTTTAGATCAGCCATTGGCATTTAGATCTCATTTTATTAGTACTTTCTCTGAAATGATTTCACTGACATTTAATGGTTCATTCTTGCATAACTTGTGTAAAATGGCAACAAGTGTATTTCTTTCGAAATGGTAATTCTTATGAAATCTTTATTGTCCTAGAAAAGACATTCTATTTATTATAGGGGGCATATGGCAGCTCAATAAACTGTAATTGTTAAATATATGAAATGAGTGGAGGGTCGCCATAGTGAAATGTGGCTGAGCGGTGCAACCAATGTTAGGTGCAAATGAAGTACACTCATTACATTAGGAGTCATCAAAATGGAATGTTTTCATTCCTGCCAGCTGAATGGAAGACATGAAACCAGATGAAAGTGGATAGCTTCTGATAAACACTTGAAACTTGGCGATAATTGCAAGTAAAGATTTTAGGTTACTAAATGTGTCGTAATGTCACCTTAAAGTGAATAACAGCTTCCGACGCAATTGGGCTTTGTAATAACAATAATATTATCGTTGCGATTGCCATTGGCGCTGGGATTTTTATTTGGTTATTTTTATTTTTTTTTTTAACAATTATTATAAAAATTCCCAAAAATATTTTTTAACAATTCGGCAATTAGTCGACATAAAAAAATTAAAAGGAGTTCAATTAAAAAAAGAAATTCATAGATTAAATTTAATTCATAAATTCATCCAAAAATAAATTCAGACCAATTCCTACCTAATTTCCTCATTAACTTTAATATTGGGGAGGATGTCCAGCAAAAAAGTGAAGTCAAATGTGAGTTATGCTTATGTAATACAGTATTGTAACTTATTGAGATGAATTTGGAATTTGGAATTTTTTCTAATTTTGCGGGTTTCTTAGTTGTAAACGTTGCTCATTAAAATTATAGACAGTTTCATTTTTTTTATTTAAATATTTAAACAAATTAATGCAAAGTTTTCCCATGATTTATAATTCATTTATTTCAATATTATCAAGATACATTTGCATGATAGGAGAAAGATTCACATCCCCGTTGAAAGAGAGTAATGTTGATGGTTTCGAACCTCCGAGCCCCAGAAAATGTTTTTTCGCTTATGGAAATGGTAGCGTATGTTCCGATCCGTATCCTGTGCTATTTTTATGGAATATTCCTGTTTTGCATGCAGCGCACAGATGCGACTCCATGTGCTTCCTCGTGTGGATAACTGTGTGATAAGTTTTTTTTTCCACTGCATCTGTTGCAACAAGCACTCATCCGCTTTGCTTGCGTAGGCTCATTACCCTGTTACACACACACACACACACACACACACACATCAAATGCAGTACAATAGTAACACAAACACATCACGGTGTCAGATCAGATTGTGAATCACGGAAGACGCATACTTTAGTGCTTTTGCTTTTGTTTTCCTTCGATTTTAAAACTCCATTTTGACCAGAAAGATGGTAGACTAGTATTCGACTAGTATTCAAATAATAGCAGATTCACATTATGTTAGTTATCAGGTGTTAATAAGAACAATTCATCACATGGCCTGTTTTAGAGCAAGACCTCCATCATCTGGCGAAACTAAGCCAGATGAGGATTAAGACTGGATCCTGATTTATGCAGATCCTCCTATTGAATATCAGGGGAGGACTGTCTGGCTAATTATAGCATCCCGGAGATAAAGCTGGAGACAGTGAATGAACACTTGTCATTTAGTTCTCCCGCGTGTGTGTTTACACGGAAACAGAAGTGCATCTTCCACGCTAACGGGTCTTGGAGTGAAGAGGCAGCCCCTCCCTGTAAAATTGAAATAGTGAGGTACAAAATGTGGGCAAGCAAACCTTTTAGCCTTTAGTGAATAGAGGTGATGTGGGTTTTTCGAGTCCTTGCAGAGGAGTGCATGATGGAGCTAACATGAGAAGCTTTTGTCTGTGTGGGCAGAGGCTCATTTACCTTGCTGAGAGTGCTATTATGCTTCACGTGCTGACAAAGTGGGATTAAAAAAAAAGAACCACTGCACACCTCGCCGCAAAACCGTATAAGGAATAATGGAAGTGATGTATATGTTCATGTATACAATTTGAAGGCTGATGTGGGCGATGACATCACGCAGCTAGATTATAAATTCTATTTGTTTGCAACATTATCACAAGCGTGTGCTCACATTTTGGATGAACATATGCCGTACTGAATAGGAACAGGCTGCATGGCTTGACTCACTTGTCCCGAACCAAGAACAAATTTATTGCAGAAACAAAAATCAGCATTCTTTCAGTGGTGTCTACTAAATCCTGCAGGTTGTTGTTATCAGCCGCTTCAAATTGCTGAGTTATGAAACAAGCCACACATTTTAAACATATTTGTTCTCGTTGGTGTGAGATTTTACTGGGGCGCCACTGAAGTACACCGATGAGTTAGTTGGGCTCAAATGGTTTGAGTAAACCGATTGCAACAATGGCACAAGTGAATTAACTTTCACTTCAGAATTATTTGTCCAAATGAATTAAATATGAGTGAAATTGTATATGGGCTCTCACTTTTCTGCCTTGAAGGTACTCAAAGTGCTTTCACACCGTCTTTTCATTCACGTACCGATTGGCAGCATCAGGAGTTGCTTAGTTTTGTTTTCCAAGAAATTATGCGTTTACTCCAAACAATATGACAGCCAACCGCTTTATGACTAAGTTGCTAGCACGTAGTAGCGAAACAAGCTAATTTTTTTTCATTTTCACATCAGACGTACTTCCAGATACCAAATGCCCAAGAGATGGCCAATCACTCCTAGTAAACAAACCCTTCTATGTCATTTGACCAAGGCAGAGTGATTTAGAAAATACCGTATTTTCCGGGCCATTGTGCGCTCTTTAAAGTCCCTAATCTTGCCCAAAACAAACAAAGCGCCTTGTAAAGCAACGCGCCCATTATATGGACTAAGCATCACTCGCGACCATCAACCCTCTTACTCATTGGGCTCTTCGGAGTGCATGTTAGCACACCCTGCTGGACAAAGTCTGAGTCATTTATGCTTCTAATTGACCGTGACTTATACATTATGTGACTATGGTGTAGGAGAAAGCTGGACAAAAGGGCAGCTGTCCACAATGTTGTAGTCTGTCTTATCATTTATGTTATTGCAAGCAAGAAACGTCACAGGTTTAGACAACAGACTGCAAAAAGCCCAAAGCACAACAGCACATCTCTCTAAACAGCCATGTGATTGGCTGAGTCAAAGTGGCTCCCAAGAAGCCACTTCTGTAATTGGCTAAGGCTTGAGTGGCTCCAAAGAAGCCATTGCTATAATCTTTTTGTGTTATTTTTATTTCTTTTGGGTATATAGATGGCATGAGAGTTACATGTTTTGTGTTAATCTTATTTCTTTGTTTCATTGTTTGCTTGTATGCTGAGTTTTTTTGTTTTTGTTTTGATTTGAAACCGTGACTCTAAGGAGTGTGGCGACCAGTGAAGTCCCTCCCCTGACGTTGTCTAGTAGACTATTGCTACACCTTATATTGGTGAGAGCCATTGTTGTTGGCAGTGATTCCTATTAGTGTCATGACATTTGTCAATGAAACGGGGTAATACCTCTGGCAACGATCTCTTAGGGGATTGAATCCTGGGGAACTTGCATCAGCTAGGCGAGCGAGTGGCTGAGCTAGAGTGAGCGAGCGCTCGCGGCTGAGCTAGCGCCTTGTAGTGCGGCGCGCCTAGTATATGCATTAAATACGGAAATAGCACCCTCAACTGGTATTGCGCCCTTTGATGCAGCGCGTTTTATGGCCGTAAAAATACGGAAGAACAATTAGCTTGAACGAATGATTTTCACCTTCTTTTTTTTTTTTAAACAGCCATTGTTTGAATGAGTGCAGTGTCAGTCGAAAAGTTATGTGAGGCAAACTGCTCGAAAAGGAGACAAAACTTCGAGCGTGATTTGCATTTCAACGGCTAAGTTCATTCCAAAATAGATATGGTGGCAATTCAGACATAGTTAACATGGTCATTGAGGGAATGGCTCATTAATTCAGGAGATTGCAATAAATGAGTCTGGGTCAGGGTTTGGACAACCAACATAATGAGCAGAAAGAATTGTACTTGCTCTGCAAGAACTCTAAATTGATTGGACTGTATTGTACCAGATTTTCACTTCACTTTTGGACATTGGATGATTAAAATGAGGTCAAACAAAGTAAAGTTTACAGTGGACAGGGCCTCGACCTTAATTGATTGTAGTGAGCAGTAGTGATGGGTAAATGAAGCTTCAAATGTGCTTAATGAACCAGTTGTAGTATTTCTGGACTCCTGTAGATGGCGCTCTCTGTTCAACATTGGGCTGAAAGCACACTGACTTGCCACATTTGAAAGCCTTTATTTAACCAACAGTTAAAATACAGCAGCTGGTTCGTGAAGCTAATTTGAAGCTTCATTTTCTCATCACTAGCGAGCAGACTAGCCGTTACATTTTGATTAATTACTCAATGACAACCCAACCAAACATTTCACATTATGGTGGGAAAATATCCGTTATATTTAGGGCTGTATTGATCACAAAATATTGATCACACTGGCTCTTGGTTACAATGTTTAACCAACTATCAGTGTCTAAAATTTGTCGTCATTAGGCAGCTATTTATCAAATGAATTTAGCCACCTGAAGAAAATTAAAAACATTTTGATTTGGATTTTTCATTTCATTTCACTATACCAGAGTGGACATCGTCCAACCACAAATATGACGAAAATTACAAAACACAATGTTTATATGATAAAAATATTTGCTCCTTAAATAGAGGGACGCAATCCTGCAAAATGTTCCATATAATCGTGAAAATAGAATCGGCCTTTACGTGATCAAAATGACTTGTTTCCTCAAAAAATGTCTTGTGGACAATAAAAGCATGTCATTTTTTTTCTCCCCAGAGTTTTATGATTTAACTCAATTTTCATGATGAATGAGTGATTCTGGTGAGGCCACCAAAGCCACGTTATAGTGATATTGACCCAGTAGTTTGTTTTAAAATGTATAGCTTCTCGACTGTAATGTATCAACATTTCAAACCCGTTGGAAATGATGATGGGTAAGCGTGAGGATGGTTGTGAAGTGCATTTACTGTGAAATAAAAACATGTTAGCGTACGCTCAAAATGGCTTGCGAGATAGACAGCAAAGACCAACCAAGCAAGGCAAAAGCAGTAATGTGAGGGGAAGGACGGGGGGGGGGGGATTCGGGAGAGGTACACCATACGACTCAATTTCAATGTCACTCCGAACTTTTACAACAGGCTCCATCTGTCAAAATCTGTGGTGCCTGAGCGATGGTGACAAGTTCAAATGGAAATGTTGAAATGAGGCTAGTGTGGCACATACTGTGGAAGTTTGCCCGTTTGGAAGTTAGCTGGATGAATTTTATCATATGTTATGTCATGTATTCCATATACAAGTTTTACAAAACAATACAAATCCAGTTACCGTATTTTCCGGACTATAAACCGCTACGTTTTTCCTAGATTTTGAACCGTGCGGCTAATATAACGGTGCAGCTTTTCTGTGGATTTTTCTTTCGCCGTTAAGGGGGCTCTATACTACAGAAAATACGCTAAATAAAACTCGATTTTTCTTCTCTTGAAGAAACTGTTTTAAGAATCTTTTTATGTACCTGTATGTGCATTCGCAGTACAAAATCTGTACATGCAGTTAACAACTCATATTTTTCAACATAGAAAACTGTGGCTTATAGTCTGGTGCGGCTTGTTTTGTTTCCCCCGAAAATAGCTGCTGCGGCTTATATGCGGGTGCGCCTGACTGTCCAGAAAGGGCGGGAATTCATTAATTAATTACAAATGTTGAATATCTAATACAAGGGGTCGCCAAACTTTGTGAAAACTGAAATCTACCAGCCGAGTAAAAAAAAAAAAAAAAAAAATGTATCTTTGACGTCTTTAGCCGTCAATGGCACTAAATGAGTTAATGAACTGGAAGCACTGCAGGGTTTTTTTTTCTTTCATCTATGGCTTGGCAATTTCTAGCTGGCTGGATGTCTGTGTGTATCCAGAAAAGCTTGCACTTCTGCGACAGAGACTCTGCTCACTTCGCCTTTTAGCCCCAGACACACATGAAATTATAAATATAATCAAGTATTATTGTAAAACACAATACTGTACTGGTATGGGATCTCGCTTCACACGCGGAAAGTTATGTCATTGTTATCAAAGCTCATTTAATTCAACATGGCATTTTTGTTTGGCCATCACTGCAACGCCACGTTCACGTTCAATTTCAAATTGCAGCAAAACTAGTGGCCGGTCGTTGGCCAATCGTGAAAACAAGTTGCGCTTACATGCATGCATAAATTTGAGTGAATTTGTTCTCTGTGTCACTAGAGAGTCATTTGAGTTTCTCCATGAGGGATTCTAATTACGATAAGTAGTAAAGTACGCATTAATTCATTGTTTACAATCTTGCAGTTGCGTCTCCGTCACTAAACCACGCTCATAACTGTCTGATTGGTCCACCGTCACTTATTTGCGATTTCACAAAAAGCCTGTTGACAAAAATGAGCGCAACACCTGCAGCCACAAGCAGTAACACGGACTATCAGTTGAGACAAGTCCTGGATTCGTCACTTCAGTTCATCTGGCGAGATTTAAGTCTTCATCTTGCCATTGATACCTGGCGGCATGGCAATGAGCTCCCAATGTTGTTATCAGGATCATTTAAAGCGTGCACATGAGGCAAAGTGGAGAGGATAGAGACTGTGAGCTGGTCTCCGAGAAGAGAAGCTGGAGCAGCTGCCTGCGGGGACCGTGGGAGAAATTTCAAATTGTAATTCAGGCTTTTAACATTTATGAAATGCAAACAAGCAGGAGGTTTGACCTTGGAGATGTGAACAGATGGATAAACTATGAATATGTTTGAGATTACTGTCAAAAGCCTGCACAAATTCCACCATGCACTATATGGGCTTGATAGATTTTTTTTATTTTCAGTGACAAAAGATTTTCAGCCTTGGGGTTTGGTGCCCGAATCCCTCCAAATTATGAGGTGAGTTCTTGCCTTTGTCCTTCTGTATTAAACTGACCTTCACTTGAAGCGTCATTATGCACACGCACACACACACACACACTCTATATTCATGTGCCGGCACACGATGATTTCCATAAAAATGTAATTGACAAGACGATTCGTCATGCAATCCCAATTTCACATTTAAAACTAATTATGTTGTTGTTTTCATTCATTAAACACTTACCTTGGAATATCAACTAGTTCTGAGAAAATAATGTGTCGGCTCGTATAATAGACCCCTTGGTGGTGATGCTCAATTCACATTCATTATAGTCAAGAACTCATAAGTGGGAGAGCATTTTTTTTTTTTTTTTTTTTTTTAAAGTAAATTGGACTTAAGCAACCCCAGGCCTCTCGTGATTGGCTCTAGCTCCGGGGAGTTGCATGAAACGCAAAAGGCACACACACATGCACACACTCATGTTCTCGTGCGGTGGTCTCCAACCTTTTTTTTTTTTTTTTTTGCAACGTTGATCGTGTACATTTTTTTCACGGGCCGGCAACCATTCGCTGACGGGGGTGGTGATGAAATTATGAGGGAGGGGCTATAAAAACCTTTTTTTTCCTTTGCTTTTTAATTGGCAGTTTTAAATACAACTGTTACTAGATCATTACATGCTAATTCAACATTTTACTAACAAACATTTTTTTTCCATTCATTATTAAAGATTTGTGGTCAAAAGTGCAACAAATGTTCATAAATATAAAATAACACATTAAAAAAATAATTTTTAAGTTCTAAAAAACATTCATGTTACGTTCATTTAAGACTTTAAATTCTCCACAAGTGTGAGTGTTCGTCATTGCCCTGTGATTTTTTTTTTGTTCATTTACACAACCAAGGTCAAAATGACCTTTCACGTCTAATGTGTTCACATTAATTCATGCTGCAATATTTTCCCACCTTTTGTGTCAATGACCCCAAACCAAACTCGTGTTTTATGTTTCAATACAGTGCAACTTGATGTTTTTCATCGTTAGGTTCTGATAATCCAAATCATAATCACGTACGTGCGTGTACTTGAGTGTGTGTGTATGTGATACACAGGTGGGGCTTTTTGATGGGTAGCTTTTTCGTTGAGGTTGTACTGCACCTCTTGCAAAGATGCAGGCCGTATCAAGACCTTTGTAATTAGAAAAGCAAAAAAAAAAAAAAAATGCCTATCTGAGAAATAATTGGTAACGCAGGTTCCTTTTACTCCTAGAGACAATAAATGTTTTTTTTTTCCCAACATCCTTTGTGTTTACATTCACTCCAAGGCAATTTTCCTATTTACACTATGTTTAAAAAAATAGCAATGCACGATTAGGAGTTCATACTGTGAAATAATTCACTTCTGCTTGGCAAAGCCTAAGTGCGACTAATTACATTAAACATGCTGCTCTAGATTGTCGGTTGGTGCTGGCACCCAATAAAACATCTCCGCGGAACACCTGAACAAGTGGCCATTACTGATGTCATTAGTCACACTTGTGCATTCCTGATGTCGTTAGTCACACCTCTTTATTATTGATGGTATTAGTCACACCTGTGCAGAGAGGGACGACCGCAGCAACTAAAGGAAGACACGCATGATCCATTAGGATAGCATACGCGACTATCTATCGATATTCTGGATGTCAGTTACATTCATGCTTTGAATCGTTTAAAAAATAAATATGCACACTAACTCTTGAGGAGTAACTTGGTTTGGCTGGTGCTGCTTTTAGGGACACAAATTGTCTTTAAGGAAGGGTCATACTGAAAATGCATGTAGATGATGCTGTTAGATTTACTAAGAGAATTAAAGTTGTCATCGCCGCACATTAAGCTGTTTAGTGCACTGGTTGGCACTTTTGTAATTCAAAATACGGAGCAAAGTCGGTATTTGTTTCACCAGAATGCAGCGCGTTGTGTGTCTGCAATTAGAAATCGATTGGAATTTTATTTTATTTATTTTTTTATTTATTCAAGGGTTCACAACCTATGGCAGTGACAAATAATTTGAAAAAATATTCTTGTGGTAGTGATGATCACATTCTGAATTGGAGACAAAAGTGAGTAGAAAAAAATAATAGTGTACAGAGATTTTTTTTTTATATATATATTTTAAAACATAATCTTGCTTGTCTTAACTCCTCTAACAAGTCATAAGTGATCATATGGCCAATGGTCGTCGTGTGTGGCAAACATGAAATTTAAATCTTGACAAATCGGCCTTAATCCCTAACCTTAAATTGTGTTCTGTCATGATCAGTTTTGTTGATTTTTTGTTTTTAACTTTAGTTTCACGTTTTGCCTTGTTTACCTTTGTGTCTTCTGTCTCTCCATGCTTCTTGTCTCCACCTGTGTATCGTTTACCCGAGCCCTTGTGTTGACCAATCAGCTCCCTCCAACCCTTTGTGTCTTGTCCAGGTGTTCCTTGTTGTCTCGTCAATGTGCTTGCATTTAGTTCTCTTGTTTCCTTTCAGTTCGTGTCGTGCCATTGTCCATGTCAGTTGTCTTTGTTGCCTGTCAGTTTGTCAAGTATTTTTTTTTTTCCCAGTCCAAGTTCAAGTTCCTTTTCTATTATTTGTACGATTACTTTGATTCTTGTTTTGTACTTTGAAGTTTTTGATTTTCCCTGTTCTGTGTTTGCCTTTCAGATTTCTTTTGGTCATTAAAACACTTTTTGTTAAAACCACTCCCTGCCTGGCTTGCCGGCATTTGTGTCTTCCGACACTGCAAACGAAACAAGTCCCAATCTTATTTAGTTTTTTTTTTTCCACCTTATTTGTGTGTTGTCTCTCACTCTTGTCTTGCATTTCTGTAACTTTGCCCTTCTGCTTAATGTGGGCTCCGACACCAGCACACACCTTGACCAGTCACATTTGGCTCTATCAAAAGTTGAATACCAACAAATCTGCTGTTATACACTTCACATAGAGCCTCTCGAACAGGTGTGCCCATGTCCGGTACTCGAGAGCCCCTATCCAGCGGGTTTTAAATGTCTCCCTCCTCCAATACACCTGATTCAAATGATCATCTCATCAGCAAGCTTTCCTCTAGCCCGATAACAATCCTGATCATTTTTCTAAACATTTTGCTCATAAATTATATTATTTGAATATCTTAAATCTTAACACATCTTTCTTAGCTTTTTAAATGACAAGGACAACGACAGGTTGCCGTCTTCCCTCATTTTATTGGTAATTGTTCAAAAATTAAATTCCATTCAAACGCATGCTGCAATTGCTGTCGAATGGACACGATTGTCATATTGTTAAAGAAATACGATTCATTTACTGTATCTCTCCACAGGTGTCTCATGATTTTGCCATCAATTTCAATCCCGAAGATGATGAATGTGAAGGTACGGTTGAATAAGTTTGTGGAAATAATGTGACCACATTGATCAGAATTTATACATACAGCACAAGGTCTCTTTTTTGTTTGGGTCTTCTGAATTTGTCATGATTCACATTCCCATCTTTACATGAGCACATCTTTATCAGACGCAGCTTTCTCCTTACTGTGAACCGACGATTGTCTTGTTGTTGTGTTTGCTCAGAGATCCAAGGAGTGGTTGAGGCATACCAGAACTGCCTCCCGAAAATCCAGCTGTACGGCCCCACCAATGTTTCTCCCATCATTAACAGGATAGCCAAGCTGTCAGCTGGCGACGGCAACATTAAAGACGCCTCTGTGAGTGTCTCTCGCCGCATACATATGGATGAAATGCCGCCTTTGTTATATTGCCTCCCACTGCGTCCCTCAAGTGAACAGTCTGTGTTTTACAGTAATGACGCCGAAAGCGGAGATGAGAAAAAGTCCTTTATAAAGAGACGAATATTGTTCACTTATCTTGGACGACTGTTACTTATCAATGCAATATTTGTGGCACTTACACTTTTATTGGCATTTTTTTTTTCTGCTGTAAAAAGCCATTTCTAAGATGACTCTGCTTACTCTGGCCGTTGACCTTCCGTCTTGTTAATTACTCAGTCAATGCTTCTTTTCATCGTGTGGCCTTCCGGGCATTTTCTTTTTTTTTTTTAAATAACACATTCAGCCTGCAGCCTGTTCTGTAGACCACAAATGAGGATTGTTCTTCTTCTTTGAATCTATTAATGATAGCACTCCGTTAAAAGTGCTCTTAAGCACATCCTGCTGCGTAATGAGGTGGATGACAACACTTCCATAAAGACTCTCTACCTTCCAACAGCGATACCACATCCTGCTCATCCTCACCGATGGCGTGGTGACAGATATGGCGGACACGCGCGAAGCCATCGTGCGGGCCTCCTACCAGCCTCTCTCCATCATCATTGTTGGAGTTGGCAACGCTGACTTCACAGACATGCAGATTTTGGATGGCGATGACGGTGTCCTGCGCTCACCGAAGGGCGAGCCGGTCCTTCGGGACATTGTGCAATTTGTGCCCTTCCGGGACTTCAAGACGGTGAGTTATCTCCACCAAGGACAAAATTAGGGTTAGTCTGTTTGCATTTGTTTGCTTGAGTGCAACTTGCGGTATATCGTTTTTATATAGCATTTAATAATGGTCTGGTTTTCAGCCAAGGATGTTCCAAGTGGGATCGATCATTATCTAATCTTGATTGTGTATCTGGTTGCAATCCAAAACGACATCCCAAACATCCCTTTTGATGGTGTCCAAAAAGACTTCAAACCCGAATTTTGAGTTTTTCCCTCTTCAATATGCGCCAACCACCTTGTCAGCAACGACATCCGGTGTTTGCTTGAGTTAGCACCTGAGAAAAAAAAGCCTTGTGGCAGAGCAAGTCATGGCTGCTCACCATGCCCTGAGCATCTGACACTTCCTTGCCCACAGGAACACCACTGTTCAGGAGAAACCTCCCAAGAATACTTGTAGTGTGTCACCAGTCCTGGAACTTTTCTGACACTCCTTGCAATGAAAAGAAACTATCAGAGGAAATATTAAAAACAATGAATATATGAGTAATAATAAATATTGTGGATTCAGAGAGAGGGACTTTGCAAACCTGCAGTGCACAAAAGGGACCTTCTGTGCCAGTCCTATGATTGACATGTGATCAGTCTCCGGTGTACGCTCCCACTCACCCGATGTCAACTGGGATGTGCTCCAGTTTCCATGCGCCATTGAACAGGACAAGCAGTAAAAGAAAATGAATGGATGAATTCCGGGGCAAGAGGCGAGATTGAAGACTTTCATGAACATAAAAAATGGAGATTGCCCCATCCCTGACAATACTGCGGGAAAGTCGTGAGTGTGACGAGTTGTCAGTCCATCAACGTCTGCGCTATGATTGACAGGTGAAGTCCCTTTGGGTTGGAGAACCCATAAGAGTTTCCAGCTCAGGGTAAGGTGCGGAATAAATGAGCAGGTGAGGAGAGGAGGTCTCACCGCTGTACTTCTGTTGCAGGCTTCACCAGCAGCCTTGGCAAAATGTGTCCTGGCCGAGGTCCCCAAGCAAGTTGTGGAGTACTACAGCCATAAGGCCATCCCACCTATGTGTCCGGCGAGGGACTTGCCCACGCCCATCCTCAGCCCCGTCGCCGCCAGTCCGACAGAGTAACTCCACCAAACAAGTCCTGAACTGTGACAGCAGCTCCTGTCCATCAAACTGAGATGGAGAGGGCATGCCTGCCCCCCCCCCTTTGGGATGAAATGAGGGAAAAAGTCCTCTTGTTAATTTATTCTACTCCTACAAAATATTTGATGGACTTTCCACCCGTTTTTTTGTGCTCGTTGTGGATTCAGCACATCTCCCTGGCTTTGCGATGGAACCATCCCAGCTGAATCAGCATCTGAAGGATTATATTTCTTTGCCATGGCTTTGTGCATGCCAGCCAATCTGTCAGCCATTAATCACAGACGGAGGACTGATATTCTTCACCGGCCCTGATTTACCACCTCTCTTTTTTTTTTTTTTTTTTTGGGGTATCATTTATTTTTATTTCTTAAAATATATATTTCAAAGAGTAACACGAGCAACCAGGCGATGATACATTCATCACAGGCGCCTTCAGTGAAAGGCGATCCATTTTCCATGAATGGGCTTGCTTTGCTTACGAGTCATCACATGTACTTGAATGTGTTTGGCTTCATTTAAGGGCACGATTTATTGAGCCAACCTTCACGAGGATGACACGTTAAAACGGCCCGCTTAGTGTGATCCGCAAAGGTCACTCTCACGCAGAAAGTTGGTGGATCATCAAACTCTTCATGTCTCTTCATGCAAGCTTCTGTTTGTCCACTGGAGTTTATGAAAAATGGTAAAGCGCACTGGAAATGCAAGTCAGACAATCAAAAGGCTGAATGGCTTTGTATAGATTTTGAAATCAGTGGACGACATTTTATTGACCTGATTTTCCTTCAAATGACTGATGCCTTGAAAAGATGACGGAATACAATAGCACCACTCCTAATTGGTTATTGGATATAAGTTAGGTCCCAAGACCCTTTTAATCATATAAGCACAGTGTTTGATGACCAGGATTATCACCATCTGTGGAACTGCCTCTGATCTTCGTGCCAGCTCCAGGTTTTGTAACTTTGTCAAGTGGCTAAAATGTTAAAAGCGTCATTTCCGTCCCCCCCCCCTCGCCCTTTAGTGCCATCGATGTCTTCGTTTTGTGCAACCTTGTAAGATATTTCAATAATGAGATGCATTGAAAGCAAACAGCCGAGCTGCAACGCAAACAGAAGTTGTAATGCTATTATATTCAGTAGTGTGCCTATATAAAGAGAGTTTATGTATGAGTTCAAGTGCATAGAAGAAGTCTACACACCCTTGTTGAAAAACAATTTCCTCCATTAATGTTACCAATAACCTGCCCAACTAAAATGGCATTAGGAAGAAAATAAAAACTTTAAGACCAGGACGTAAAAAGAAGACAACTGAAAGAATGTGGTTGCACAAGTGTGCACACCCCCTTATAACTGGAATGGAGCTGTGTCCAAAATGAACCACTCACATTTCAAAATCATTTTGAAAAAGAGTCAAGATTTAAAGTGGCTCATCCTATTAACCCAAAGATGTGTTTTATTTCTGTCAGAGGCAATCTATTCTCTCTGTTAGGGCTGCACGATAATGGAAAAACATGCAATATCGTTGTTGAATGTAGCAATATCGATAGTATTGCGATATTTAACATGTCCCTAAAGAAATGACATTTTTATTGTCTAATGAAAGATTCTTTTCATGCAGATCCATGTATTCTTAGCTAATTAACTGTTATTACCTTGTTGAATGGTATAATTATGGTAATTAATGTTCAGCTATTGGGTGGCGATGCAGATTTAAATTTGTGTCTGACTGGTCAAATTCAGAAAAAAGCATACAATTACCCTATTTTCTGGACTATATGGTGCACCTGTCTATAAGCCGCAGCAACTCCTTCTGGTGGTAAAACAAAAAAATAATAAATAAAATATGACAAAATACAATATACGCAGCAGGGTATAAGCCGCAGTTTAATATGTTGAAAAAATGAGTTGTTTACTGCATGTGCAGAACGATTTTGTACTGTGAATGCACATAAAGGTACGAAAACAGACGCAACAAACGGTGCCTTTTAATACGGCAACAACTTTGCTTATTAAATCAGAACAGACCCAAGAGAAAAAAAATTGAGATTTTTTTTAGCGTATTTTCTGAACTACAGAGTGCCCCCTACAGGTGAAAGAAAAATCCACAGAAAAGCCGCACCGTTGTATTAGCCACATGGTCAAAAGCTAGGAAAAAAGTAGCGGCTTATAGTCCAGAAAATACGGAACATGAGAAAAATATTGCACGTCTTTGCAATCTGCATGTTGCATGAGCCAATGTTACGATATTGATATTTTTTTTTCATATATTGTGCAGCCCTACTCTCTCTCTTTCTCTCTCACTTATTCAGGGTCACATTAATAGTGGAAGAAGTTTCAAAATAATTTTTCTTGTTCTCATTGTTTAGATCGCATAAAACTTGGCATTTGAACAAGGGTGTGTGGGTTTTTTTTTTCTATCTAGGTAATTTTAGTTTAGAACAAAGATGCAATGACAGTGAACCTGTGAGCTGTTTGGGATCAACCCAAAAACTCATTACAAAATGACACGTATACCTCTGAAGTATGGCGCGATAAAAGTCATGAAAAAGAAAGGGGGAAAAAAAAAAATCATCGTACGCACATTTCTTTTTTGCTCAGTGTATTTCTGTCACCAAGTCTTCTAGCGATTTGCTTCAACAGTGCATGTCTGCTCCAAAAAAAAAAAAAGTCAACTTGAAGATGACACGTCACTGTGTTTACAGCTCCTTCTCAGGCACACACACACACACACACACACACACCCACCCTGGAGGCACAGATATTTCAGGGACTTTGATTTGTCCTCTGGAGCTCCCCCGTGCCCCCCTTGATGCACACTATTGACCGGTGGATGCGCAGCACGCACACACGCACGCATGCGGTGTTGTCTGACTGCTTTGAAGAAGCCAACTGCGGAGGACTGGCCTGTCAAAACGGATCACACCGTGAGGACTATTGATCCACCAGAGGACCTCGATATGGACTGGTACCAATGTTAATGATTCTGGAAGAAGTTTGGCCCTGTAACTTAAAAAAAAAAAACAGCTTAATGCGACTGCCATTCGATACTACGGGGGGGAAAAAAAGAAAGAATGAAAAACAAGACCGCTTTTCTTGACTTATCACAGCATGTCGGTGCAACGCTGCCCTTGTGTAAAAAAAAAAGTGTGCGTTATAATTTCCACATGCGTGCCACTTCCAAACAGTAATCAAAACATTTTATCTTAGTTTGCAGATTGCCGTTCGCTTATAAACGTCTTGCGTCAAGTCAGTGGTGAAAATCAAAATCTTTCGAAATTCAGCTCTGAGATTGTAATTGCTGGTGAAGCGCTGATTATTTGGTCTTGGAATTCAAAGAAACTAAATATTCTACGTTGTTGCTTACAACACAGTGGTAAAGTAGTGATGGAAAATGAAGCTTCAAATTTGCTTCATGAAACAGCTGCTGTATTTTTAAGTCCTCTCTAGATGGCACTAGGGTTTAAAAAGTTGGCAATTCAGTGTGCTTCTGTATGCGTAGTGAACTCATTCACGTCCATCCCGGGTAAAATGAATGTACTTTTTGGCTTCTATATCCGTCAATGGCAGTGAATGAGTTCAATCCAAAAATACAAATGAGCTTCAGTGAATTCAAAGTCCAACCAAACTATGGCGGTCATGTGCAGTTTTGTCCCACTGAGGTGAAATCACGGTGGCAATAAAAGCAGCATGTGGATTCAAATAAGCTGCATGGATTCCACTGAGATGCTTTCGTTGCTCTTATCAAACCGTGAATGCGTGGCTGAGCAAATGATACCTTTTCAATCATTTTCATGCTTTTCCTATTTGGACAGTTTTCCTTTTTTCCCACGGCCGCCCAGGACGTGGTTTACAACTCATACTGTATCACGAATATGCAACGCGACATCCCATGCATCATTTGTGGATTTTTAATTTCTTAAAAAGGAAATAAAGGGACTTTGTGCATGCTTAGTTTGATTGTTAGCCTGTGCTGTGTCGTCTTTTCCTTTGACTTGATGAAATGTGTGTGTGATTTGCACAAATGATGTTGGTGTATTTGATGCTCTTTGTCTTGCAGTTATGTAAATAAACCTGATCGTATGAAAAGAGAAGCGTCTCATCATTCCGATGACGAATCCAGAATTTAATGCCGGCGTTTTTCATATTCGTTCACGGCGCAGGAGAAAAGACAACATTTGCGACGGGCTCACGAATGACTAATCGCAGGAGTGGCGATGTGCTTGATGACATCGTTTCAGCTATCAGGTGCACGTCGGCCCGGTGCGGTCTGGTTGCTGATGATGATGTGAGCGCTGAGTGCATGGCATGAAGCACTGAGCCTCGTCTTTAATTCCATCAGACAGCTCCTTTCATTTAACAGCTATTGTCGAGAGCGTTGAAAAACGGTTGTTTCCATGGCGACACCTACTTGTGGGGAGGCCTTCATTTTTGTCAAATTCACCGACACAAATAGAAAACTGCGCCATGGACTGTCGGGAAGTGGAAAAAAAAAAAAGACCAAGTTCAATGCGATGGCTGAGGTGGTCGGCGAGGCCACTAATTGTCCTGCAGAGACGCAGGTGAAGGCCATGATGGAGTGAAACCGCCTCACCCTCACCCTTTTTTTTGCTCAACTGTTTTTTTTGTCTCCTAGGGCTGACAATTAAACAAAGCTTAATGACAGACCGAAAGCACGTGTCTGCTCTGGCATGAGTGGTTATCACTGGCAGAGCTAGAGGACCACGGGGGCCACTGGCCCCCCGAGAAATATGCTTGGACCCCTCCAGATAATTGACTTTTGGGTATTTTCTGATTTTTATGAGAATTTTTTTTCCACATTTCCCCCCGTTCTCCGTAGGGAACTTATAATGAATGTTTCTCTGCGTTTTCTGAAGTATTTCTTGGGTTTGTAGAAAAACAAAAAACATTTGGGGGGGGCGGGGGGGTGAAATATAAGAGTGGTTTCTAAAGAGGAAGAACAAAAATTACAGAAAAATGTACTTTATTAATATTTATTTATTAATAAATTATTTATCCATTAACAAATTATTTATTTATTACTAAATTATTATTTATTCATTAATAAATTGATATTATTATTATTCATTTTATTATTGTCATTATTAATTTTTTTAATTATTATTAATTTTATTATTTACATTGTAGCTATTGAATTGTAACTGTTTTTGCCAATGTTTTCGATGGGTGTTTGCATGTGCATTGAATATAAAAACATTGTTGCGAACGTTGTTTTGCGGACCCCCTGAGGTAGCCTTGGCCACCCCATGCTTCCCTCCAAGTCAAGCTCCAATGCACACCTTTCGATTTTGATTTTATTTCGAATGGAAATAATACACCTTTACATAATGGCACAGATCTGTTTTTTTTTTATTACAAATACATGGAAGATTTACAAAAAATGGTCTCCTCCTTTGGTTGTCGAGCATGTTGCAATGTGCATTACTGCCAAGTCAAGGGACGACTGTACATAATTTTTGCTGGTGTCAAATATTTACAACAAACTACGAATGCTCATATTTAAGTATCCTTCAACCCATGGAGTAATCTGGTCCAGAAGGGGCCGATGAATGAGAAGCGTCACCCTCTTGCCTGACTAAAGAGGAAATGACTAATAGAAGGTGGAGAGTGGAATATCTCAGCAGTAATTAGCTGTCTCCGCCTTCCCCCGAGGGAACATCGCACACCTTTGAAAAGCTTCCAGCGAGCTCCACTGATCTCGCTCACATGATTCCAATCCCCACTCTTTCTGCAGGATCCCCACTGCACACAATATCACACAAACACGGTTACGAAATGGGCGTACACAGGACATTACACATTGGAAATGCAACTCACAGTCTATCTCGCTGCGGGAAGGAACGTTATTCCCCCCCCCCCCCCCCCCAAATGATGCGATGTTGACAGGAGCCTGAAAATGAAATGTGATCGACAGAAGACAAAATGTCAGGAGCATAAAAGGTTTTCTCTGAGAAGATGCGCTTGCATGAGCGATGCAACGAGAGATGCTAACAAGAGAGGTTGATTTAAAGATCTGTTTAATTTACGATTCAAATTGGCTTACCTTATGATGGTCTTATTTGTCTCCTTTCTCGTCTCATTCTTCTTTCTTCTTCTCTTTGCTACTTTTTTCCTAGATTTTGAACCATGCGGCTAATACAACGGTGCAGCTTTTATGTGGATTTTTCTTTTACCAGTAGGGGGTGCTCTATAGTTCAGAAAACACGTTGAATAAATTGAGATTTTTTTTTCTCTTGGGTCTATTCTGTTTTAATGAGCAAAGTTATTGCCGTGTTAAAAGGCACTGTTTTGACAATCTGTTTTTGTACCTTTATGTGCATTCACAGTACAAAATCGTTCTGTACATGCAGTACACAACTCATTTTTTCCCAACATTGAAAACTGCGGCTTATATGCGGGTGCGTCTTATAGTCTTGAAACTGTGGCTTGTATGTCGTTGTTGTCTGTTTGTTTTTTAACAAAAAAAGAGTTGCTGCGGCTTATACGTGTTCCTTATAGTCCGGAAAATGCGGTGCGTATGCACAGTTGGCGTTTATAGAGATTGTAGTATAAATTTTCCACCCCCTGCCTGGCGCCTCAAAAATGGGCGGACCGTTCCACGGACGGCCTGTCCAGCTCGTGAATCGTATCCTGGCAATATAAAGTCGTTCTCATCAAAGTGTCTTGAATAGAAATCAAATAAACACAAAGAAAAAGTATTTTACTCACTCGTTTGGATGAACACCGGGTTCATAACCTGACAGGAATTGAAGAAAGACACACACGACGTTCTTCCTCAACGATTCTCAGTCTCTCTCTTTTTATAGCAGTCAGACTTAAAAAGCTAATCGCACACAGACAAGTTGTGCACAATGGGAGCAATACGAGGATACCGTTTTTTTTTTTTTTTTGCTCCAATGGGGAGCTCCTTGGCAGGTGCCGACCAAAAAACGGACTTAAGGTAGATCAGAAAAATTTTAAACGTCGATGTTCTCTCAGTTCAGTTAGCTCCTGAAAAAGTCACATCCTTTCCGTCAACCGAAACTGAAGAGAAATAAAATGATATCGTCTCCTCAAGAGTTTTTAAATGTTCCCCTATTATCTCACACAATTCAGCAGTGTAAACATCTTTCCATTGCTTGGCAGAGGTGAACATTTCAAGATTGCCACTTTCCACTTGTTTTTGCCAGAGTTGCACCTTTGAATGGAATCCCTTTATTTGATCTGTTCTTGTAAGCAGGTTTTCATTTCGGCCTTGCGTTTGTGTGTTCAGCTCATTCAGATGATGAAAAATATCTGCGAGGTATGCCAACCTTACACACCACTCATCGCTGGCAAACGGCTTTGCGTCATCGGACCTCGCATTTGTCAGAAACACTAAAAGTTCCTCTCGCAACTCATACACACGGGCCACGACCTTGCCGCGTGACAAGTACCAGACCTCCGGATGAAATAGCGAGGCTTTATGCTCCGCTCCCATTTCATCGCACAAAGGTGCAAATAAGCGACTTTTCACAGGTTGTGACTTTACAAAGTTTACCAACGCAGAGACAAAGTGGGCTGCTAAAGACGTGGCGACAAGTCTCGGCTTTTCTCGAAAGCACGTAACAATCACATCTGCGTTTCTTTCCTTCATTCTGCATAGAAATCTTTTGCTGCAACTCCATCAGTGCAGACACTCCTGCCGTTTTCCCATTTTGGAAGATATTCTGAGGTGATTGAAAAAACAATTCCGCTCCTGTTGTGTTTCTGGTAATACGTTTTCTCGGATTGCGTCTCCATGCACAAAACTCACATTAGCCAAGAGTTGAGCATATTAACGAATATCACGAGACCCGTCAAGTTGGAATGCAAATTTGTTACTGATACGGTCACGAGTTGAAGCTTCAAATCTGCTTCATGAAGCAGTTGTAGTATTTTTGGACTCCTCTAGATGGCACTCTCGGTTCAACATTGGGACTAGTTGCCATATTTTTAAAGCCTTTATTTAAAGCAACAGTGCCATCTAGAGGACTTAAAAATACAGCAGCTGGTTCATGAAGCAAATTTGAAGCTTCATTTTGCCATCACTACCACACACCAAGCGCAACAAACTCGGTCTCATTGCAACTCAGGTGAAAGTAAATCAAGATGCAAGAATAGCCGTTGTTGCATTACCTTTTCTTGGGCTAATTATCGTCTTTGCTTTCTTTTTGCCCGCACTCGTACTTGGACCTTCATCTGAGTTATCTGTGTTATTAAAACAGGAAATGTCACGTACAGACAGCGTTCACCCAAAGCTGCTCTCACAGGCTCTGTGCAAAACAAACGTACACAAGCGTATCAAAACAAATCCAGCCTGAGCTCTGGTGACATTTTGCATTTTTATATTTGTCTCAATCACGGGCATTGAAAAGTTGATTTGGCACCTGTGGGAAGAAAATTGGTAAAAAAAAAAACAGAAAATGGTGAACGTATGGAAGCATTTCCAAATGAAATGTGCTCCATGTCGCATAATCATTGTCATACTTGCAATGTGACCAACCAAACCTGCGCCCATTTAATGTTAAGATTAGCCCAAAAAAATGCCCACATTGTACAAAAGCTCACATATTTTTCTACTTACCATATTTTCCGGACTATAAGCCGCTACTTTTTTCCTCGATTTTGAACCACGCGGCTAATAACAGCGGTGCAGCTTTTTGTGGATTTTTCTTTCACCAGTAGGGGGCGCTCTATATTTCAGAAAATACACTAAATAAATCTTGATTTTTTTTCTTCTCTTGGGTCTGTTCAGTTTTCATGAGCAAAGTTGAAAACTGCGGCTAGTATACAGATGCGCCTTATAGTCCTGAAAATACGGTAATGCCGTGAATATGGCATTCAGTGGTAAATCTCCAAATTTTCAGGGCTGAAAGTTTCAAAGGGAGGTGGTCTTGACTTAAAACATGTTGGGGGACAACAACTGCTCAACTAATGATGTCATTAGCGTAGGCAGCAACATGAATCAGCGAAATACGTTAAAATACGTGCATTCGATTGGGCCAGTCGCTTCCTCTTACTCCTCACTTTTATGTCATTCTCCCTAAACTGCCTTTCGTTATCCAATTACACAGCACTGCGCAACAAAGTCAATTCTTCCACCGCATAAAGAAAATAATAATAATAATTGCATGTAAAGTGGTTTAATAATGCTTTGTGGCGGCAATGCCAGTCTTCAGAGACTGCTGCATAGCAATGATTAGAAAATTTATGTGTTCAGCGCTTCCACTGGGCTTGTGTGCACATGCTCGTCACTGGTTTCAGTACACATTACAGATTGTGTATTGAATGGATCAGTGAGCTTCAATATATATATATATATATATATATATATATATATATATATAGTGCCCTAGCAGATGTCCAAAGATGTTTAGTGGTGACAAATGAAACAGTGGAGGTGATAGCTCGCATATTCATATTTGCAGTACCGCTGTTTGCAGCCTTTTTCACCCTCAAACGCGCTTGTGTGTACATTACAAAGTCAGTCATTTTGTGAGTCACCTCCACAGTAAAAGGGTCATAATTGTGTGTGTGTGTGTGTGCCGTTTTATCAGAAAATGACATCTGTCTTGGACTAAAATGCTATGATGGGATGCGCAGCCCATAAAAAAAAAAAATAGGGCAACATGCATCAAAGGTGTTATTTGAAAAATATTGGCATGCAAAAAAAAAAAAAATTATCCTCCAGCTAAATTGAAGATGAATTCTCAAACATTTGATGCAATCTTTTGTGTAACATTATCGGTGCGGACTCTGTGATAAGGAGTCCATTTTAAACATCATCTATTAAACTGAAAAAAACAAAAAGTGAAGAGATAACACTGAGCGTTACCTTTATAACACGTTTTATTCACAGAGGCAAAAATTTAAATATTTACATATTATCTGCTTCTTCCTTGACATTTGTGCAATGTTGATCGCTGTTCCATAAAAACTAACATAGTTGCATAAGTGCCGTGGAAAAAGGTTTGACGATAACACTCTCTTTGCGCAAGGGTCAATTACCAGGTGTGAACGTGTGAGTCACTGCCTGGCACAATTGATCGCTGATTGGCCAAATCAAAACGCAACTCCAAAACAAAAAAAAAAGAAACAGGGCAGATGCTTGAGTGACTTGAACAAACGAGAGCAATTCAAAGATGCGCACCCGCATGTGTCATCGTGTCTTGAGTGGGAATAAAAGGATGGACTTGTTTACGATCTCCGCTAACTGCGTCCGTGATAAATGGGCTTCATTTTCTTCGGCGCTTCGCATCTAACTGGCCAAAGTTGCCTCCTAACGCCACACGCCGATGCTACGTGTGTATTATCTGCAATCAACATCAGGACGACGGTTCTCCCAACCTCAAATTAGCCCAATGTTTCGCAATCCCGTTTGGAGTCGTTTAGCATGTAAAGTGCCTGAATTATTTATGGCCTCACTGCTTGCTGGTTCGCTGGCGTGGAGAACAAATAGCGAAAAGTAAGGAGGGCTAGGTAATTGTCAGATACAAGAAAAGAAAAACTAGTGTCGTTGCAAGACAGGTAAGACATATTTTTATGCAATGATCAAGATCCAATTAGCTTCATGAACCAGCTGCTGTATTTATGAGTCCTCTAGATGGCGCTTTTGATTTGAATAATGCATTTAAAAAATGTCAATTCAGCGCAATGCTGAACAGAGAGCGCCATCTACAGGAGGACAACATTACTACAACTGGTTCATGAAACAGATTTGAAGCTTCATTTACTCATCACTACTTGAGTCACATCTGAACAATAAAAATGGAACGGAAGATTATAATGAGCTGGCTTTTTTGTTCCCGTGACCGTTAGCGATTAAAACCAGGAGTCGTTTTACTTTTGATGACACTTTTCAAATTGGCACAATTCAGCTTTTCTTGCACTTCTGGAACTTAAATGGTCATTTTCAAATAACAATTGATCATGTATTTTCCCAATTCGTGTTTATTTGGAATTATGGAATTAATTAGTCACTTCCTGCTATTTATTGCTTTCACCTGGTTGCTTGCCCCAAACTCCGTCTGTTCCTTATGAGCCCCCATTTCTCACCTGCTAAACTTTCATTTGTTGTTTATTGATTCACCATTGAGCTGTTTGCTTGTCTTTGTCTTTGCTTATCCTGCTTATCATTTCTTCCGGTGCGGCATAAGAACCCCGGTGAGCAGACATTAGACTTTCCGTTTTATTTTTACTCTGCAGAAAACACACGTGGGCAATTCTAACCGTAAAATGCTTTGCAATTTGAGATCAAAATGAGCAGGTTAGATAGTTAGTAGAATGTGTTTAATGCTCCATTCATCTGACTTTTTAGTCAAAGTTGAGAAGACGGTGAAAATGCCTTGTACTTAATGTGTAATTAACCTCTACGGAATGAGTTTCATAAGGTTGGCGTTCCACGTTACCCCTAAGCCGTCTTGCCCATGTGCAAACAAATCGTATCTAATAACCCCAAATTACCAGAAGATGAGTCGTGATTAACGCAGAAAGGCCCGCTTGCTGCCACAATTAAAACGTTTCCCCGCGTGGATGCGCTGGAATAAAATAACGTTTCCTGTGGGAATGCGAGCCCGTTGCAAATGGACGCCGTTGTCCCTTGTAGCATCGTCGTCTTTGCCAAGTTCATGAACGTTGAACTGCTTCACTGCTTTGCACGCACACATGAGGTTTTGAATTCAATATTTATCTCGGGGCTATGAGTCAACAAGAAAAGTCTTCGCCATGGAAACGGTGATGTCCAATTATTGCCGCGGCGATAGCGGCACTGTATGATTGGCCTAAAAATATGGAAGCTTTGTTTTTGGAAGATAAGCAAGTAGATCTCATTGGAAGGTGAGTTCAATCCCTCCATTTTAGTTTTTCAACGGCTGTCAATGACTGATATTGGCGCTCATCAGCAAACTGTGTATGCAGTTTATTTGATCGGCTTATAAAGCCCTGATTAAACTAAAGCTTTCAGGCAATCCATAACAGGGAAAAACAGAGAGATGTTTTTCATTTGGTTCGATAGGATAGAATTCTGCAGAGCAAAGGCAGTCAACAGCAGGACGGGTGGATCAATCCAAACATTTTTATTTTATTTTAATGAACATAAATGTTATATTTGTATCAGCATATGGCATCTATCTCGCCATCCATTTTCTAAATCGCGTATCCTGTCGGGGTTCTGGGGAAAAGCATTCACATGGTCCCTGGGTGAGAACTGAGCCCACGCTGCCTGCACCGAAATCAAGCGAGTCACTTGACATTGACACAAATTCTTCATGTCCTGACAGCATCGAGTTAAGTCAGTTCTGTGTTCAGCCGTCATAGTCGGGTTTGGTGCTGCTACAGAGAAGGACTCAATCAGACTGCAAAAGAAAACTTGGGCCCGACGGACTTGGATCATTTGAGGCTGATTCCGTTTTTTGGCAGAATTCAATTCCGACCACCAATTAATTGGCTTATTAATTTTAAAAATACAGTAAAAATAAAATAGCTTATTTTTTGGTCTTTAATTTTTTTTAAAAAGTTGTAATGTGTAGGGAAAAGCAATCAGCAATATATATATATATATATATATATAAAACACCAACCAAACTGCTAATGAAAGACAACTTGCCTTTGTCATAGAAAGCCCGTGTCTAGAATAAGCTAAACTTGTTGGCTAATTTATTGATGAATTTTTTTGTTGGCTTTGTTTGTAGTTGTCCAGTTGTTGATTATGTCCTTTATTTGATGACATGTTCAACAATGCTTGGATCAATAGCATTGATTTTCCACCGTCTGCGACTTGGCTTGGGTGACAAACCAGCTCAATACGCTATACGGCCTGCCTGTCTCCCGTAGATTTCCTCACCGCGAGGTAGATAAACTGTCTCTTTTGGAATGTGGAGAGCTTAGGCAACCTTTTTCAAGTGTGGGCTACGTTCATTCTTTTTGCTTTCTGATGGGAAAATATATGTTTGTTTTGTTGATTGTGTTTAGCATTTTGTTAGCCTCATAGCATAACTGCAAGTCATGTTGAGCTTACTGGTTGAACTTTGACAACTGGACCCTATTTGGTGTGGTTTTTTTCGTTTGTTTTCTCTAAACTGATTGAGGCAATGATATTATTAGGCTAACGACATGAAAGAAGCTAAAATTCATGAGGAATGATTCAATTTCATCCCAAACTATTTGGTTCATTATGACTCATGCATTTTTAACTCACAAAGTTGGGAAATATGTCCACAAAAATCGAGACTAAAAGTGCGAATTTAGGCTCATTAACAAAATAATTGAGCAACTTGTATCCCTTGCTAGGCTGCACTCATGAATTTACAACTTCCACCACTTCGTTATACAGCACTGCTTTACTGCAAAAGGGACGGGAGGGTAAGTTGAGCCAATTGGCGAACAAACACGACCGAGAAGGACAAAGGCTAGATGCGGAGTCCATGGACGGAAACGAGGTCGAGAAACACGTGAAGCACATAACAAGAATGGCGAGAATAGACACTTGGGACATGAACATGAGCACAAGGAATAATCCGACGCTGAGCCGTCAGCGTGGCGCGTTTAAATAGCGTGCTAATCATAATCATCAATGGGTAACAGGTACGTGGCAGGTGGGCGCGTCTCTCCAGCCGTGACGACAAGACAGGAAAAAGGTGCTGGAGTGGACGCCCCCACGTCAGCTGGGCAGACAATAACAAAACATGAAGCATGGCAAAAACGGATCATGACACATGAACCACTTGTAGTATTTTTGGACTCCTCTAGATGGCACTCTCTGTTCAACATTGTGCTAAAAGAACACTGAATCGCCATTTTTAAAAACCCTTTATTTAACGCAACAGTGCCATCTAGAGGACATAAAAATACAGCAGCTGGTTCATGAAGCAAATTTGAAGCTTCATTTTTTTGTCCCCCAAGAAAGCTCGGGTCATGGTCACACTAGCCCAGTGATTCTCAATTATTTTCTTTTACGCCCCCCCAGCAAGAAGAAAACTATTCGTGCCCCCCCACCACCCACTCGCCGCTGCAACTATAAATAAGAGCATTTTCGTTGCAAAACAAACCTACACCCGAGAGTTAATACTCGCAGCGCGCAATGAGAGCGCCACTGCCAACTAGTGGATTGGATGTGTAATTACACTTTATTGTAGTACGGCAGGAATCACCCCAGGATCACACGCGCCCCCCCTCAGCATCCAACCACAACTGTTTTCCTTTACAAATATTTCACTTTGCAGCAAAAGAAGTTGGTAAATCGAGGTTCCACCGTGTATGCACCTTTTGTTCTAAAATAAAACTTTTGAATTTTCTTCACACCTCCCAATGAAAACACAAAATGTTCAAGCGGTGATTTAATTAAAAACGTATGCAGGAATGATGACCAGTATCTTATTAATCATGCATCTCTTCTTCTACTTAGTATTCTGCAGAGCATAATTCTTGACCATGCTCTTTTGTATTTATTTATTTATTTTTGACAAGCAGCTTGTTGGAGGCCACCCGTAAGGGACAAAACAGAAACCGAGCGGAAGGTTGACGTGAAGTCACAAAGTTCAGCAGCGCAAACTCACAGCGACCTGTTATGAATAAGAAAAAGGAAAAAAGTTTTTCTTGAAAGCTGCAATTTGTATGCTTTACATTGCTTCTGTTCGCATCAGGTGGAAGGTGAGTTCGTTTGGAAATACAGAAGCGTGCAGGCTTGTTAGTCGCGTAGCGCTTGACAATGATGTACTTTTATGGAGGAGAACACGAGTAGACTGAAATTTTTTCTTTTTACTCCTCCACGATGTGTCATTTTATTCTCTTAGTTCTCAATGGACTTTCAGCCACAAGCTCGCTTCCATTTTTTTGAAAATAAATAAAAAATAATAATAATTCATTCAACTCTCAAAGGTACAGCTGATATTGGGAGTAATCAGGAAATATAAAATATTGGTGTATCATTTAATATAGTGACAAATGAGTAACAAAAAGCAGTAAAAAAAAAACTCTGAAATTCGATTCCATTTATTCATCTTCATCCTTCCTTTCGTCTTTTTTATGTTCCTCCGATATCTGGGCTGTGGCCCAGTGATGTGTTGAGATGAGATGAACATTTCTGTCAATCTTACTCCCCGCGGCACAAACAAACTTCCGCCGACATCCCACCTGGTGTCAGCGTGTCTGACATTTACCAAATTTGATGCAGATATCATGTGAATAGATGGTGTCAAGATTATGCCAATTTCTAATCTTGGCTCAAGACACCGACACATGGACGAGATCTAATGATTGACAGGCTGAATAAATGGGAAAGTTTAGTGGAAGGAAACACAATGTCAGGAATCATCAAATCTGTTCTAATAAAGTTTTACACAGTGGTGCCTTGACATTTATTGTTGTTGTCAGATCTAATATGGGCACGACTACTACTTGGAACTGGCAATATGGCAGTGATGAAGAGACGATTTGTCTCGATAATTTATGTAAGCATTTCAAACATTTGTTTTCTTCTTGCTGGGAGGGGCGGGGGGCAGAAAATAATTGAGATTTATTCAGTTATAATGGTTCACCAGTCTGGGCGCTTCTCAAGTTGTGTTCGCGCTAGTTGGACGTTAGCATTACGGCTCAGAGTTATGCGCCGTGTTTAATTCAAATTTTCCTTGCTAATTATTGTTTTGTGATATAATAAGGATTTAAAAGTTGGTCACGGGCAAATTTGGACTGGGCCCCACATTTGAAAGAAAAACAAAAAACTTGCAGTTGACACACGTCAAGATGCTAATTGTCTATGTTGGATTATGCTCATATTAATCCATTTAATCCCAGAAATTTTCACAATTTTCACAACGTTTTTCTGGATTTTGACTGATTTTGCGAGGCCAACAGAATTTTGTGTACTAATGCGATAAAATCACAAAGCTATGACGCAATAAGACTAAGACGTATAAATCCGTTTTTGGGAGGCGGCGACTAAATTTTTCAAAACGTATATGTATGTTTTATGGATTGAATGAGTTAAACACACAAGCTAGCAAAACCATTAAAAACCATACGACGTACGAAGCCCACACTGCACAACATGCAGCCAGCAGGCTCTTCTTCGCCCTTGTCGCAAAAATTCTGGAGTTTTATGAACCCGAAAAAAGGTTGGGGACCTCTGATTTCAAAGATGTGTGCGGTTTGACAGAAGTGACGCAGCCATGGTCCAAATTCCTAACCAGACCACCTGCCATGTATACATGTCATTAATTTTCTACGAGAAACTTTATTGAACTATTTCTAATACATAGCTAAACTGCAGAATTGTTATATTTTTAAATAACTCATATAAAGAGTATTTTGGAAAACGTTGACGTCCTCTTAGAGCAAACAAGTTATTGGTCTATTAATCCTAATGCCACCATTGTAATCATTTGTGATAATTGACATTTTGTTTCTGCAAGTGCTAACGAAAGCCCAGCAGAATGAATTAAGGATGTTTATGTGTGTGACTCCGTGTGTTCTCATGAGACTTGAGCAGGAGTAAAGGTTAACGATTATGCAATGTTAAATGAAGTCAATGTTGGTAACTGCTTCCGTTCGATGTCTTCATTTAAAACACTCCATCAACATTCAACAACACACACATGTACGCCATGGTTGGTGTTGCACTTTTAGTTTTTTCCCTCCAAAGAGGTTTATATTTTTCTAATCATGTAAAACCCGTTATTTGTACTCTGTGTTCGCTACATTGAACATATAACTTTTCTTTTATATTTTTTCTGTACACTTTATATTTACCGTATTTTCCGTGCTATAAGGCGCACACAACAGATTGTTAAAACAGTGCCTTTTGACACGGCAGCAACTTTGCTAATTAAAACAGAACACACCCAAGAGAAAGGGAAAAAAAAACACGAAATTTATTTAGCGTATTTTCTGAACTATAGAGCGCCCCCTACCGGTGAAAAAAAAATCCCACAGAAAAGCCGCACCGCTTTTTAGGAAAAAAGTAGCAGCTTATAGTCCAGAAAATACGGTACATTTTAACAATAGTGGTACCTTGAGATACAAGTTTAATGAATTCCACAGCCAGACTCGTCAAGGTTTTTTCAAGAAAAATTGTACTGAACCGTATTGTTCCGTATTGTTCCGTATACACACAGGAAAAAGAACACCCTCCACATCGCTCTCTTCCATGTCTTTGGCGGCACTAAAAGTATGAATTATTTATGAAGACTTAAGCCACATTTCCTGTTGTGTGATCCTTTAAAATGGCCATGGTGCAAAATGTTCTTATAAGCACACGGTCAATCGGGAATTGAGATTGTCCTTTTATTTATTGATTGGATGAAGAAATAAAATTACCAAGTCGAATAAATCACACTTTTCAACCCTGTGAGGGTTCTATCCATTCTATGACTCACATTTTTTTTCATGCTTCATGAAGATATAACCAAGTAGTAAGGGAAGAATGATGGGAAGAAAAAATTGGAATACAGCAGCCAAAAAAAAAAAAAGCAACAAGTTCGGTAATGTAAAAACTATCCATAGTAGAATGACAGCTCCATGTGTGCAGTACACAACAAGCACCATAATGGAGCAATGTCTGTTGTAACCGATAAAAAAAACAAAATAAAAAAAAAAAACGGCAGCGTTTTGTATGGTTCCCAGAAACCCGTATTTTCTTTTTTTGCTCTGACACACTGAGGATGCAGCAACTTGCTGAGTGAACAGGCCATCAATATGAATGGTAAACAAAAGGCTCAGACAAAGTTGAAATCCGGGGGAATTTCTTCAGCAAGCACCTGCTCTGACAGATAAACAGCAGTGAATCCAAGAAGCCGTGCGCTGCGGGTGCGCTGCGGTGCGAGGTGTGTGTTGGATGAGCAAAATGTGTGTGAGTCTTGCACTGGATCATTCAACTAAATCACTTCGGAGGATTTCTCGTACGAAATGGAACGGAAAATAACAAGACTTAAACTGAAACTCAATTTCCTCACTTTTTTTTTTTTTTTTTAAAAGCAATACAAAAGAAAATGTAATTAATTAATAAAATTGATACATTGATCCTAGTGTGAATCAGGAATGTTCCCAGACAAGGACAATTCATTGCAAAAGTTACTCAAAGGAGGGGGCGACCGATAATCCTCTGCGCTGTTTTGACTGTCCTCTGGAGTCACACTCCGTCTGCCTCGTTGCAGCCGCCGTACCAGGTAGAGACGCAGTATGTCAGCAGGCTCTCGATGGACGAGTGGTAGAAGGCCAGCAACAGTTTCTTGTCCAAGGCAATTTAGAGTGTCCAATCGACCTGCCATGCATGCTTTTTGGGATGTGGGGAATACCCGGAGGAAACCCACGCAGGCACGGGGAGAACATGCAAACTCGACACAGGAAGGCCGGAGACAGAATCGAACTCGCGACCTCTGCACTGTGAGGCCATCGTGCTAGCCAGTGAAAATGAAGTGAAAAGAATTGATTCTCCAAAATTGACATACCACCGCAAGATAGAGAATAGAGAGTTAACCCTGCTAAATTTGAATGATTAAAAAATTGTCAAGGACATTAAATGATAATCAAGAAAAAAAATCATGCGGTTCTCTCTTTTTTTTAATTCTGTGGCGTGGCGGCTGAATGGGCTGAAACCTTGACCCGGTCAACTGTGAGCTACAAAAATAAATGCTGAATCTTTCTTACACCGTCACATAACTCCATGTTCAAACAGCGGAAATATTCTTGCTCAAAGCTTCTGGTGGCTGGAAGATATCACACCATATCACCACGGGGCTCTTCCATGCCATGACAACGAGGCGCTCTAAAGCGGCCATGCCAGTGCCAAGAATATGATATTGCCGCAATATTATACTACATAGTTCTCAGTCTTTGCACATATTTTTAGTCATTCTCTTGAAACATGAACAATATATTCCGAAACAAATCTTTGAATTCACAAAATGAATTAGCATTTTCATTTGATTTGGGACTAAAACAATCACGGCTTTTTATGTCATGACCAAAAGCAACAACTTTTTACGTGACCTTTGTGCAACTTGGTATTTTGGGGCATTTCCATGTGTTCGTTACATGAACATTTTTGGGTAGTGATGGGAAAATGAAGCTTCAAATTTGCTTCATGAACCCGTTGCTATATTTTTAAGTCCTGTAGATGGCACTGTTGCTTGAAATAAAGGCTTTAAAAAATGGCTTTCAGCCCAATGTTGAACAGAGAGTGCCATCTAGAGGAGTCCAAAAATACTACAACTGCTTCAGGAAGCACATTTGAAGCTTCATTTAGCCATCACTGAAAATGTGAACCTTACCACACATTCTCCTTGTTTGCTGTAAGGCGTGAACGAAGTAAGACGGATACGGCTGCCCTCACTTCTTTCAGCATCTCCAATTATTCGGTTCTGACACCTCCGTGGCCTCTCCCTGGACCTCGCTGTCTGTTTGCAGAGGAACCAGCCAATGCATTTCAATGTTACATCCTGCTTGCATTGTGTATTTAGCCAGTCAAATATTGTACACGCAAATTGAACTTCATCAGATTGGCAAATAGCAAATTGATAAGAGCAAGGTCCTCTGCCTGTGTTATCTGTGTCAGTCTCCGCTGCAAAACACATTTACAATAAAAGTTCCACAAGCTGACAAGGTTTTTTTTTTTCTTTTTTTTTAGTTATTCCAGAAAATGGCATTTCTACCAAGAATAAAAATGAGTCTTATCACAGTATGAGCCTCTCAGCAGGGTGAAAGACAAGACATGTCATTTGTCTTCCTCATCACGATGACAACCGTGGAGTGGACAAGATATTAACTTGGCCACCAAATACGCGACAAGATGACCCTGCTTGAATATTTGATGTCTTAATGACAACCGAATTGCCGCTTGTCATACCTCCACGCCAGCATGAATCCACTTGCTGATAAACTTTGCCTTTTAAAAAGAGAACGCCAAGGCTGCAGGGAAGATTATTTTGGTGAATAGCCGGCCTTTTTGTGGCTCTGATTTTAAGACAGCAGCTCATTTTTAGTCACTGCAGGTTACACAGCAGCCAGAGTTTGACGCACGGCGGGATGACGTCAACAGATAAACATTTCTCGGTGCGATCATTAGGAACCGACAGAAGAAGAAGATTCTGGCTGTGAAAGAGGAGCAATCACAAAGGAGAAAAGGGTTGCCAGCCTTGTTAGCTGCTGGAGTTCTGTTTTTTTTTCTTTTTCTTTTGTGGGTTGTCGAAGACCCAAATTTTGTCACAACGGTCCCGTAAATGTTGCTTTTCCCTCTTGTCTGAACATCAAACAGACTACATCGACCACTCGGACACAATAAAAATATTCAATTGCCATATCAGCTCTATTTATCATGTTCCCTTTTATGAGATATTTTTTTTGTGTCTGATGGATATTCAAAATGTTCACGAGTGTATCGGTAGTTTGCAGTGGTCCACGGTGGACCTGTACTGCATCCTAATCAGAGATGCTAGTTAGTGATGAATAAATGAAGCTTCAAATGTGCTTCCTGAAGCAGTTGTAGTATTTTTGGACTCCTCTAGATGGCACTCTCTGTTCAACATTGCGCCGAATTGCCATTTTTTTAAAGCCTTTATTGAAAGCAACAGTGCCATCTAGAGGACTTCAAAATACAGCAGCTGGTTCATGAAGCAAATTTGAAGCTTCATTTTCCCATGATTACTGCTAGTGTTTTTGTTTCGTCAATTACTTACACAAGAAGAAAATAATTGGGAAAAAACTGTCAATGATTTATTATTCAGATGTTTAAACATCTAAAAATGCCTCACAGTTTTTTTTTTAATGGAATACGACAAGAAAGAAATTAGATATTTTTCATAATTCAAAGTTAGGGTTGGGTCAAAGTTACCCCTGACTGGTGTGTGCGGTGTCAGCGGGGGGGAGCCATCCATCTAGTCGCCGCCAACATTTTCTAAAAACAAGACTGCTCGGACCTGTCCTAATTCAGTTTGAAATGTTCTTATGCAAGATCGAAATAGCAGACTCGTTATTGGTATTTTTGGACTCAGGAGGGAAGCAGAGGCATTATGACATGCATATATTGTGTAACAATGTCAATATGGGAGGCTTAAATTACCAAGGGTGTTTTTTTCCCTTTCTTTTAAAGCATTTTAACATAACAGATTTCTATCTTTGGGTTCATGCGGCATTTAGAAACAGTTCGAAAAATCCCAAAGATATGCAACGAGAAATGAAATCAATGAACTCCCACAGTGGTATTGTTGCTTCTGTCATCCCTCGAGGTTATCGTCTCTCATTCTCCGACACAAAGGCCGAACTTATGCCTACATTTTACATTTACATCAAATTCTTTTTATGCCAGTCAACGGTTTAGCAAAGATTTTGAACAGCATTTTATTTTTTGCTCCATCAAATCTATGAACGTAGTCTGTAGATTTCAGTCGCCAAGCCCATTTTGGAGGCTTTCGGACTGCAGGTAGTGTCTCCTCCCATCCGTCTATTTAACACGAATCCTGTTCAAGGTCGTGGCAAAACTAGACCTGACCCGATTTGAACATTCAAATTACCGAGCACATTGAGATAGGCCAATGCTTCTCAATTATTTTCTCAATTTGCGCCCCCCCCCACGAACACCCACTCTCCGCCGTAACTATAAATAATAGCATTTTCATTGCAAGACAAACCAACATCGTAGAGTTAAAACTCGCTGCGCATGAAGGGCAAGGAGAGCGCCACTGCCAACTACTGGAGAGGAGGTGCAATTACACTTTATTGTAGTACGGCGGAAAAAAAGCATGTTCCCGAGGGTCGCACACACCCCCCTCGGCATCGCACCGCACCCCCCCCCCCGCCCCGCTATTATTATGGAAGCACTGCGATCCACACTTACACGCCGACAGTAACCGAGCGGTAGTGATGGAAAAATAAAGCTTCAAATTTGCTTCATTAGTCTGGGTATTTACGAGGTTTCTGTACAATTTTTGTCCGTCGTATGTCATCGTGCGTTTTTGTCATCATCATTCTCATCTCACTCTCGTCCCTCACTTCATCCTTGTTCTCTTAAATGTCCTTCTATAGCCTTAACTCAGACATCCATCTTGCCAACTTGTTCCACGTCAAAACACGACAGGATGGCCTTTACTTCAAATTGCAAGGTGAGTCCAGATGGGAGTAAAGACTCCGAAGCTGTTTTGTCTGAGTTGGCAGAGGCCTGTTATCAGGGAGACAACCTGTCAGCTTTTCATCAATCGTCCATCAAACCTCGCCGCCTCACAATCTTTCCTAAACATCATCCATCAAGCCGCACCGGCTGAATTAGATACTGTTGCTACCCACACAAACACTCGCTCACTCACAAGTGCACACGCAGACAAATCAAATCAATGGCTACCTTCCTCCACATCGGGAAGCTCTGCACACAGTAGGTGGCCTGTGGAGGAGTCCACCCACTCACAGGATATTCAATTGCAAGCGTGGACAAATACATCAGCTCGCTCTCTCTCTATTGTGTCCGTGGTCGCCTGGGATCCGCTATATTTACACATGCAAGACCTACTTGTGTGCACACCTACACGTGTGCTACACAACAACAAACAAAAACGCACACAATGAGCGATCTCTCTGTCCAATGAGAAAAAAAACAACTCAGGTTTTCACCCAGAAAAAATGCTCCAAGTATGGATTCATGAATGGATTAAGGTGCTTTTGTGTGGAGCGGGAAAGATGGTGGCACAGCACAAGCCTAGCAGTTGTTGCTAAGCAACCAACAGGAAGTAGCCTGGTGCCTTTTCTCATTGGTAAAGCAAGCCACTAGTATTTGACGCTGTTAAAATGAAAAGCCCCGGTTTTGCATAGAACAAGGAGGAGGAGACAAGCAGATTTGGGGAAAATATTTGATAGTTTGTATCAGTGGTGGGCGGTCAAGGCCTTCTCTGCTGGCCTCACATAAAAAAAAAAAAATCTTCACAATGATGTCATATTATACCCGAGCGTATTTTCAGGTGAGAGTTTTTATCCAATCAAAATTTCGCTAGCTCGTGTTGCCAGGCAGATTTCACAATACCGATAGCGCGTACTATTCTTTCCGAGGCAATCAGAAACAATTGTGCGGCCATCTCTTCTGTCAAAGTCAATGGACTTTCAGATTTGATAGACAGTTGCGATAGCCAATCAGATCGCAGGTTGGTTACAGCGAGCCTTCTCGCTGGCTTTACGTTGAAGGTGACAAACGCATCTTGTGATTGGATACTCACTCGTGAGGGGGCAGTGCTCTGCCTCGTGTGTCGACTGCATGCTTTTTAGAGTTCCGTATGTGGTGCTCATATAGCAGCTGCACTTAAAACACACAATATATACAGTACAGTGTTTTTCCGAGATACGAGTCGTTATTTGGTCAATTTTTGGATTTAAAGAGCCAGCAAAAATCAAATCAAGTCACTTCACAACAGTTTGGCAAATAATTCACAATTCTTCGAAAGAGAGGCTGCAAGCTGTTAAAAGCAACTCCCAGTTGAACGTTGATGTCAAACTAAACATTAAACAAAGAATTACAAGTTTTTTAAACAACCGCATGCCTTGAAGTATGCCCCTTTAATTCGACTAGATGATGGGAAACGCCATAGACGGGCTAATGAATAATGTGGTGGTGGTGTAATAGTTTTCGGATATTTAACTACAAACGATGCAGCAACACATGTAAACAGACATGATAAAAATACTCACAGGCATATATTCTTCATCCAATCAGAGCACTTCACACTGATTTCACATTCACTTACTGATGACACTGCATCAGGAGCAACTCAGGGTTCGGTATCTTGGTCAAACCCACAACTTCTGGGTTGGGAGTTGACCACTTTAGGCTTGATCCGTGCCGCCCCCCAAGTTCACTTGCAGTAGCTGCAAAACTCTTCTAATTATGTGAGTATGATATATTTTTATGAAGTTAAGTGCAATATTATAAATTTATTTTTTTTTTCATTAAAATGCATAGTACAGATTTTTTTTATTATTATTTTTTTTAATGGAACGGGTTTTCTATTCATTTCAGTGGGGAAACATTTTCAACATTATGACATTGAAAAGATAAAAATAATTCTATTCAATCTTATTCTTAATGAGGTAAACGCACTTCTATTCCACTCTAAACTACCCTCCAAAAACAGTAATAAACACGTTGCGAGATTAAATGAATACTGTAACCAACAATGTCAATCAAAATTTAAACAAATTAAAAAAAAAAAAATGTCATTCCATTACATAATGCCCCATTCATTTGGAATGAAATTCATTTTCAAGGTTAGGATCAATCCAGTAAAGATGAACAGTATTTAAAAAAGTATTTTTTAAACAAATTGCCACACTGACATGTCGTGCTGAATTGTTCTCTGTGGATGTCATCAATTTTGCATTATATTACCATGCCCTGGGGGGGTGCAGGGAATTGGCAGACAATGTTCAGAGAAAGCCGGCATATATCGTCTTTAATCACCTGACTGTCGCAAGAACAGATTGGTGAGTGAGGGACCGTTTTGGAGGTGAGCAGCTGGCGTTGACCATTTGCAGTGGATATGAAAAGTTTACACACCCCAGTAATTTTTTTTTTTTACAAATAATGTGACATAAAATGTACACCTCAAATTAATGAAAAACCAAAATCTTCTGAGATGGGAAGTAACAGCTTGACACAAATGTGATGTGTGATTGTGGAACATGTGACATGATGGATGTTGTGCAGCATATATACATTTTCTGTGTGCTCGTTTTCGGCGATGATTTATCGTTGAGTGTCTCACTGTTATTGTTGGATGAAATTGTGATGAATCATGTCACGGTGTCATGCACCTGTAGCTCACTCAAGTGCTTGCTAAAGAATGGACTCAAAGGGTGACCTTTATGTTTTTTATGGAAAAAATAAAGATGAGTGGCAAGGATCATTTGAGTGGGTTAACATACTGATATAAATTGCCGCTTACCGTTATACAGTCTCCAATTCTTGATTTATGAACGTTTCAGATCACAGAAATAATTCAGTTTGTAACTTGAGGTTGCACTGTAAGTACTTCTCACATAAGGTCTGACTGTACTACTCACAAATTTTGAGGTATTCAGCTTTCAGGTAAAATTTCAGATTGATCTTGAAGTGCTCTACAATCTTTTCCAAACTTAATTTGACCTTCTCTAAACGTTCCCATGCACATGTTCAACTGTTCAATGTATTTGTACCTTTTGCTCAGCTTGGAGTTCCCGAGCAAGAAGGTGAACGTCAAAATTCACAACAGGTGATCAAACAATGAATAGATTAATATAGTTCTTAGTTCACAAATGGTATTTAAACAGTCCCCTTCGTCACGCTGTTCACATTTCTACATCATGATGTCATGAACAATTGATCAACATTTGAGGCTTCATATATATATATATATATATATATTTATTTTTTTTTTTTATTTTTTTGTGAGACTCAATTATAATGTTTGAGTTCTCATTTTGTTGTTTCCCACACCAATCATGTACAAATGTGGGTGCAAAACGGAACATAAGGCAAATAATATGATCGTGGGAGGCAGCTCGTCCTTGCAGTCCCGCACTAATTGCTTCAGGTGTGCAGCTGATTGTGCAAATGGCCGCAAGAGCCTGCAGGGCGACGTCCCTACGCTGCGAACGCCGGCTCGCATCTCCACTGCCTTGAACGCACCACTTTTTGGAGTGGTGGAAGTATCGCTCCTAAAAATGTCTCTGTGAGGGAAACCATGAACGCCTCACTAAACTTCTCCAGCGCGGACTTTGGCCCCCAAAGGATGGCGCAGCTGCCCCACCGCTCCGCCAAAGTGAGCGTCATCATCGTTCTGGGCGTGATGATCACTTTGGGCAACATCGCGGTCCTCCTGGTGATCACGTCCGCCGTGGCTGGCTGGTCCAGGAGCTCCCGCTACTTCCTGCTCTCCCTGACTGCTGCGGACTCTGCTTTTGGGCTGCTGGTCATGCCCTTGAACTTGTGGGTGAGTCTCCTCAAGGACTACACGGACGGGCCCGACCAGCTGTGTCACGTGGTGGCCTTTTGCAACGCGACCGTGTACTCCACGTGCATGTACACGCTGGCCGCTATCAGTCTGGAGAGGTACATCGCGGTGCTCTACCCCCTCAAGTACTCGTCCATGATGACCAGGAGGCGGACTTTGCTCCTGATCGCCTTTTCCTGGTGCTTCCCACCTTGCCTCCTGGCGCCGATATGCTTCCCGGATGGCATCATCCAGGTCCACTTCTCCACCGCGTCGCTGGTCTGCAACCCGTCCTACTCCACTAATGTGGGCTACTCGCTGAGCTTGGCCTGTTTCATCTTTTTCCCGTGCTCGGGGGTCATGGCCTACGCCAACATGAGAGTGTGGTGCGCCGCCCGAAGACAGAGCCGCAAACTGCGCCAGTTTGAGCGCGCGCACCGGAGGAGACACAACGTGGCCTCCAGGGTGCTGGTGCCCGTCATGGCTGCTTACTTTACTTGCTGGACGCCGTGCATGGCAGCCATGATCTACAACGGTAAGCACACGTGTCTAAAAACACATTTTGAAATCTTTTAAAACGTTGGGTCTCGACTGTTATCACACTTTTTGCAGGAAAATTAAAAATAGTAGTTCGTCTTCTGCAGACGATCCAACCATAATAGTTTTAAAAGTATGGATTGTTATGCAATAAACCAGCTGTGCTTTAATGCGGAGGAAAACACTATAGTAAACAAATCCTTAAAATTGGGGCAATGGTTCTAATATTTTAAGAGGGTGCTATGTGTCTTCATCAATGCTTCTCAATTGTTTTCTGTTACGCCCCTCCTAGCAAGAAGAAAACAATTCGCCCCCCACTCTCTGCCGCAACTATAAATAGCATTTTCGTTATTAAACTTACCTACACAGTAGAGTTAATACTCGCTGCGCACAATGAGCAAGGAAAGCGACACTGCCGACTGCTGGAGTGGAGGTGCAATTACACTATTGTCGTACAGCGAAAAAAAATCATGTTTCACAGGTTCACACGCGCACCCCCCCAGGGGGGCCCGCCCCACTAATTGAGTACTGGTCTAAGTAGAGATTGGGGTCAGCAACAAAAATAAAAAATAAAATATTTGAACCGTTTTCACAAAAGAAATGTAATATTTTGGACCAGTGCGACCCACCCAAAAAGGTGCCACGGCCCACTTTTGAGTGTTGACCCCCAATTAAGATTCACAGTTCTATCTCTAAAACTTTGAATGCACCTTTCAGTACTTTGGGCACAACTTCTTGATGTCAAAATTCACAAAATGTAGATGAGCCATAAATATTTCAAGGCCCTCCACTTTTGTCTTTCTGTGACTCTTCCAGTCTCTAAATAAATCTGTTGGTATCTGCTGATGAAATCTGTGCAGTGAATTGATTAATTTTGTCTTGAGGCTAAACTAACATTTGTCTACCTGACATTTAATGTCTGTGACTAAGCTTTGGGCCAATTATGAAATAAGTGCGGTGTTATTCACAAGACGGAAATATTATTAAAAAATATTACTCTTATAGCATCTCTGAAAAATGCCGGCGCTGTTACTTTGGACACGACTTTCTCACATTGTCCTTGTCACTTTTACGACCTAGTTTAACTCCAACGGCTTATAGTTATTGATGTTTATGTTGCTTGTGTATTCTCCTGGAGTCTTTGAGAAAATACACTTAGAAAGCTTGTATCAATTTCATTCTTGTACTAGGAACACGTATTTAACAAGAGCCGGTGAAAGTTTTAGGAAGAAATGCGGCAAGTAAAAAGTAAGCTCGGCTATTATTGACATGCCCGCATCTTAAAATGAGAATTCCTTGAAGAAATAGTCATATCCAATATTTGTGAACGCGAGTTGACTTTGGATTACTCGATTGTAAATCGTGCTTTTCACGCCTATATCCCGTCTTTGCGACACCTTCCATCAATTTTAAAACTTGGTTGAATGGCCCTTTTTATGGACGCTCGGGCATGAATACACTGATTTAAGGCCCATTTTATGAGTCATGCCTTTTTGGAAATGTTCTCATCAACTTCAGCCATTTTGCTGTCGTGCCGTAATGTGGACTTAGTACTGCGTATTTTTAGAAATGAAGACCTTTTTCCAAAGAGGCTTGCCATTAATCTGATATGACGGAAAATCCCCACAAAGCTCAGTCTTAAATGTATGCATGTGCTGCTGTGTGAACGATTGCCTTTTTAAGTTCAGCCCCTTCCATTATTTGAGACTTTGGGCTGGTTATTTGTGACCTTGAGGATGTTTGACGTACTTCATACTGGGAGGTCCTGACGTATTTGGGGAATGAGTTATTATTATTTTTTATTATTATTATTTTATTTTTTGAATTATTTTATCATTATTATTATCATTATTAATATTATAATTACTATTATTGAGAATGACGATGATGATCATCATCATCATAATAATGTTTATTTTTTTATTGTGTTGATTGGATTATTCTTGATAATATTTATCTATTTTATTTATTTATTATTTATTCATTTTTTATGTGTTGAGGATATTTATTATTATTATTTATTTATTTTTTATGTGTTGAGGATATTTATTATTATTATTTTTTTTTTTATGTGTTGAGGATTTGGCTTATTATACCTTTTACCGACCTCAAAATACATTTGAAATCAACCAATCAAGATGTAAGTGTAGACTTGCAGCCTTAAAAGGTTTCACAAATTAAAAAAAAAACATTTAGGAAGAATTGTACGACCTTTTATGCCAGAGAGGTTAGTCCACTGCAAATATGTCCGTTACTCAGTACCCATAAACATGCTCCGATACTACGCAGTGAAACTTTAGGAGGTTGGATGACAACACATCGAGACAACTGCAAATTCTGCTCTGGAAAATGGATGAACTCCAAACGAGCGACAAGGCGTGCTGACATTTTCGCCAGCCCCGTCATTCACTTTGCTTCATAATAAACCGAAGCAGCCCAGCCTCCATCGCAAATTTGTTGCAGACGGGTGAAGGGGCATGTCAAGTAAACTGCGAATGTTGGTCATGTGTCCGGCATCACAAGGAGATGTTGTTGACATATTTTGTCAAAAACTGACTTTGGCCATTGTTTCAGGAAGACGACAATGTGTAGCGTAACGTTCCCTCACTTTGGTGATACGTTCCATCATTCCCTTACAATAGGTTACAACACCAACACACACATTTCCCTCTTTTTGATACACTTGTTGCACTTAATAAATTAAACTTTTAAAAAGGCAAGATGAAGAATAAATCCTTGTTGTTGAAGCCATAAACTCATTGCCATGGCTTCTCATCTTCTACTACCGTATTTCCGGCAAAAATCCGTCTTCTTTGTCTTTAATTTAGAAAATGAGAATAAAAGAATCATAGCCATGGCAACTAGCTTTTGCTTTCCGCGAGAAGGAATTACAACACCAAAAGGCGCCCACGAATATTGTACCTTTTTGCGACAATGTGAAGCAGGAAGCCTTTTCAAATGAAAAATAAATGATTGATTATATTATTATATATTATAATTCATTGTACGCTATTTCTTAAGTAGAACTGCTTTGAAAAACATCAGAAATGTGTGTTGAATGCTACGATATCTATATTACGATATTTACCATGTACCTAAAGGAATGACATTTTTATGAACTAACGAACGTTCTTATAGTGCGGCGATACACATTTAATGTTACATCTGATTGGTCCAAGTCGGATAAAAAAACATAAAATTCCAAGTGAAACTTATCTTTGCAATATGCATATTGCACGGGCCATTATCGCAATGACGATATTTAAAAAAAAATTTTGATATACAATGCGGATAGAAGACCAATTGTACGTTTTGTCATCCTCGTGTGCTGAGTGCGCTGCACTCGCATAATTTCGGAAAAACAGCCTTTCCACTAATTTATTTTTGACCAGCCCGATTTTAAAAGGAAGATGAACTAGTGAGGTGGGGCCTACAGTAGATGAAATTTATATTCCCAAATGAAAACTTGCGATATACTGAAGTAACGAGAGAACACTGTTATCTACATCGTGTGTGTGTGTGTGTGTGTGTGTGTGTGTGCGCTCATTCATATTGTTTTCTACCGCAGCACTGTCGGGTAGCTCTGTACCAGAATGGGTCGAATTTGTGGTGGTTTGGCTGCCAACGTCCAATGGTTTCCTCAACTGCATCTTCTACTTCTGGATCAACAAAAGCTTCCGCCAGAAATTCCACCTCATCGTGCATAGACTGTCTCACGCCCTCTGTCCGGCACTGCTCGGCTCTCTCGGTTGCTGCAGACCATCCAAGATTCCATTCGGCTCGGGCTTTCTGGATAGCAACGGCGGCTTTCATGAGCGCTCATCCAGCGTTTCCTCCACCTGCACGCTGATGACCTTAGCTTAGCAGCTCGGAGAAGTGCCATACAGGCATGGCAGAGGACTTGTGTTTTTAGGACTACTTCACTGGTTAATGCATTCAAAGTGGACTTGAGCTGAGACGGCAATGATTTTGATGCTCGCTCTAAGCTGTGATGACAAGTGTATGAAAATAATTGCAGATAAGCACTGTCAAATAAGAGTTGGATTCATTTGTTTTATTTCCTTTTATGATCATGCAGTCAAAAGATTGTTCTGTTTATAACTCCTGTGGATTTTTTTTCTTTTGTTCGTCCATTTTTTTTTTTTACCCACAGTGTTTGTCGCAAGGATGGAATGCACCGCCAGTGAATCACCTCTTAAACCTCCTTTTAGTCGTTTTAGAGTCACGCTCCAACCTCGCCTGCGCACCACACATGCCGACGGTCTTTATTACATATTGCTACAAAAATCAGTATTTCTAATGTCGTATTCTGTAGATGTCAATTCGTTTGTGACTGCGAGCGCATATGGGGACGATCTTTGCCATCCACCTCGTTCTCACTTTTAAATGTGAGGATGGAAAATGTTGACATATAACAGCTGGGAGAGGTTAACCTTTAAGTGGCGCCGCCGTTTGAGTGTATGCAAGGAGAAAAGTAATTAAGCAATGACACTGTGGAAAGGTCACCGCGGCCGTGCTGCCAGGGGATAACTTGGATAACTTCTGAGGTTGTTTGTTTTCCCGAGAAGCGCTTCATCTGTCAGTCTAAAGTTCGCCACCAGGGGGCGGTGTCTCGGCAGAGTGACGTCTGCTGCTTGTGAAGCTGTCCAATCGAAGACGTACGTTTTTGAGCTATTTAATGCAATGTGTTTTTTAAGCCTTTGCGGTGTGTTACGTCATCACGGGGGAGCGTCGCCGCCATGTTGTGCATTCCAAAATGTCAGTTCTGTGAGATTTTTTTTTTGTTTAAATTATTTTTTGTTTGTGAAATGAGGGATTAACTTGTGATAATATATGGGTTATGAATGATCTAAGAAATAAAGCGTTATGCCTTTTGAACTGTGTGTGTTGATTAGTCTGACGCAATACTCCTTTGTCTGCACTTTGTGTGCAACATAACAGAAAAACAAAAAGCATTATTCGACTCACAAAAAGAAACTGGCTCAACACCAATATTGACTTGTTTTTCTCTGCTCGATCCAAAAACAAAGTTTTATGGAAATCAGAAAAGTAGTTTCATCAATAACCTGCACACAATATAATAAACAATAAATAAACATTTTCCCCCCTACTTATCAGTTTGGTCTTGGCAGAGTTCAGAGCTGTCTGAGTGCTGTTATTAATCGTTTGTTTTGTTGCTGGAAAATAAAGTGAAAAGAGTTTTCTTTTTTCCTCCAAACGCTGTCCCTTCCATCCGGAGCACAACAATGAATTGAGGAGCTACCGTGCTGTAAAATTCTTTGGAGTTTAATCAAACCTCCATGCATCCTGGTACCGACACTCTTAATAATCCGAGAAGAATGGATGATGTTTTAATGAGCGCTGATGATGGTGCTCTCAGCTATCATCAAAATATTGAATCCTGCAACACTGATCACAATATGAAGCACACTTGCCCAATCAAATGAAGTACAAGAGTTGTTCAAATTTGAAAAACATTTTTTGGTCCATGTCCTGAAGTTAGGTCTACGTATTTGTTCCATATGAAACAATGGCGTAGGTTTTACAAATGCAGATAAAGGATTAGTACAGTTTTTGATTTTTTTAAAATGTAACAATGGAAAACCTGATGCTGTATAATATATTCAATTTTTTTCTGATATGCACATTACCATCTTTTCCAAACGATAAGCCGCTACTTTTTTCCTAGATTTCGAACCGTGCGGCTAATACAACGGTGCGGCTTTTCTGTGGATTTTTCTTTCACCAGTAGGGGCGCTCTATAGTTCAGAAAATACGCTAAATGAATCTTGATTTTTGTTTTCTCTTGGGTCAGTTCTGTTTTAATTAGCAAAGTTGTTGCAGTGTTAAAAGGCACTGTTTTAACAATCTGTTTATGTACCATCATGTGAATTCACAGTCCAAAATCGTTCTGTACATGCAGTGAACAACCATTTTTTTTCCAACATAGAAAACTGCGGTTTATAATCTGGTGCGGCTTGTATATGTTTTTTGGGGGGGTGAGATTTGCTGCGTTTTATATACAGGTGCACCTTATAGTCTGGAAAATATGGTAGATTAGTTTCAGGTTTATTAACATTACTGAGAAATGAGAGGAAAATAAGCTGTATCATGTAGTCTAATATGACATGGGTGATGTTAAGGTATGAAGTAATACATATTTAAACACTGATGTACATTTAAATCAACTGGAACACATCAAACAAGGCTTGATAATTCTAATCAATTCTATAAAGGGGGAAAATGAAAATCATATTTTATTGAGTATTACAATTAGGAAGAGGTTAGCTCACCTCATGTAAATACAACAAATAATAAAAGCAACCTCATTTGTATCCATCTATGTTAGATTTTCTTTGTAAAGTTAATTGTCAGAACTTGTTTTAATATAATTCCATTTTGCTGATATTGCCTCATGGGCAAACCGGCTCGGCATTTGACCTCATTAGATTTAAAATATTCTCTTTTCAGCGTTGAGCATTTTATCATATTATGTAAATAGCCTTAATGTTAGATCATTATTTGAGATGGGAGTGTGACTGAGTGTTTTATCTGCTCCCTACTGGTTATGCTGGAAAATGTAATTATCACATTTATTGCCCCTTTAATGTCAAGGGAGCAGCACTTTTCATCTTTTTGCAGTGCGCCAGGTTGCAGCTTAGGTGTCACCGAAGGTGACTCAGCAGGAAAGCATCTGAATTTTCCTAAATGTCCTCCCAGTCCTTCAGGGGAGATGTGGCTTGTTTTAGTGAAGCTTTTAGGCAGCTGTCAAAGCTTTTATAATACTCACGGGATTTTTCTCAGCGGACAGAAAATCTGTCATGCTCCTCTTGACGTGTATGTGTGAGTCTTGAACTCCCCGAGTGCAAATGTGAAATATCATCTTAACATTGGTCCATGCAAAGACTAATCATGGAAAGCATGTATACCTTGCGAAGTTGACCTTTTAAAGGTCAAAGATTTTTTTTTTCTCCCCCTGACATCTCTAAGTGTTTTTCCAGTCATTTGCGATCTGTGCTGCAACCAGCCTCCCAGGACTGATGTGCATTAGCAGCCTCGCCTCTTGTTGAAATAATTGACAGGCTCTCATGTTTTGATGAGAGCTTCATGGTCTCCCACAGGTGCTCTCTGACAGGGAGTCATTGTTCAGGACACTTGGACAGTCATCTCTGCTGACATGGATGGAAGATATGAGCACAAATGCAATTCTACATGGGGAAACACAATTTAAATGTGTAGTGAAGGCCCATATCACTTGGTTCATTATTTTGACTTTCAGTATGACAGGTGGTGTCGTCTCACTGCACATAATCAGTTTAAAAAAAAAAGAAGTGCCAATTGCTGCTCTTCCTCCGTGCGTAACATAATTCTAACCATGTGTGACGGCCTGGCATGTAATGTGACCACTGATGTTACCTGCTGTCTCCATTTGAGTGGATTTCATGAGCATGTTCACATTATATTTACGGGGAAGCTCAACACATTGAGCTCATAGCGCCCCCTTGTGGTAAGAGTGAGTGTAGCAGTACAAGCTGACCGGTTTGTATGGCTTCTTAAGTTTTACCGACCAAAATTACAGAATAGTGCTGCCTCATAATTAATCAATTAATAATCAATCAGTTTTTGTGTTGGTTACCTCTGAATCCATATTCCTCAATTTTCTTCGTCTTCATTTTGATACTTACATTTTAACATCTCTATTAAGAGTGAATCTGCCATTTTTGTCAAAATTGTATTTTTTATCTTGATCGATTGGTGATGATGATGTTTTGCTTGATGCTTGATGATTGGCCTCCTTGCTACGTATGTCACGCTATAGCATCGATTATCAAAGATTATTTGTCTCGATGACGTCAATGACTTCGGGTGCTACTTCTATCAAACGAGAATGATGATTGACTGTTTTGAAAAGGTGTCTTGGAATTGTAAGCAAATTTTAGTTAACACCTTCACCTCTCCAACTTCGTACTCCGTAAAAACAGTTTTTTTGTATGCACAGAATGTTACATATCGTTCACCTAAGCAGAGCTGGGCACTTGACCCTTTTTTGATGGTCAGTCCCTCGCCCTCCGGCCGCGATCTTGATACCGTCCCGGCTCGTCCCTCCGGCCTTATTCAATTATACTCATTCAAAAATTGTCAGACCCCAACCTCGCCAAAAAAAAAAATTATATAAATGAGTAGCCTACGGCCCTGTTCCAAAAATAGCTCACCAGGAATTGATCATTTGTAACTTTCTGCAAACATTGTATAAATGATCATTTGAAAATGTGAACTGGCAGATATTTATAGAAAACGTTCATAGTGATCCATTTCCTAATTATTGTGATAAATCATTAACACAATGAGTGTCTTTACATAAATGACTTTTCATTCATCATAAAATGAAAAATAGGATTAAAATCAATTTGACTGTATCTGTTACTTTATCAAAGTGGTAGCCTTTCGCACTAATCATTAGCCAAGAAGTAACTCCTGGTTTCAAAAACGTTGGTGACCCCTGATTTGTAGGTTACCAGTCAAAGCTTAGACATATAAGTATGACCTAACCTGCTGACCACAATGTTGGAAACAAACTTTCTTTTTTAAGTTCATGAATATTTCAAGAGGGAACCGAACAGATGATCATCAACGCAATGCCTTGTAGCCACAATTATTACAAATACTATTTAAACCGCCGCTTGGGGACGGGAAACAATTAAGTTGACATGAGTTTTGACCACACACGCTCACAGAATTAAACAGCGCTGAATGTTTTTGTCTCCTATTTATTTTTCATCAGGTTTTTAACAACATGAGATGGCAGTTGAAGAAAATGCAAACGCTGTCAGCGTAGTGAACGTCGACTCCTGCAACTGTGTGGAAGCAGCAGTAAGTCATAACCCAAATTTTTGAACGAGTGCAACTTAAAAGGCAGTTAATGGGTTTCCAATTGCACGGGTGGACAATGTGTATCACGTGGTACATAAAGAAAAAAAGAGCAATGTGCAACAAAACGGGTAGTATTTTTGCTCAACTGATTAACAAGATTCCAGGTATTTTTCCACACTTGATGTTTAACATAGTGCATCTTTAGCTTTGCAGGAATTCAAATTGATGCAACAGTTGCCAGTACAAACCACCAAAAATATTGGGAGGGGTTAGTAAGACAAACTAAAGCTATACAATTTTGCAAAGAGAACAGTAAGACAAATCCTCCTATATATATTATATTCATCCTTGACAAGTAAAGGTTTGCAATTCATTTCACTATTTTCAGAGAAATAGGAAAACAACTTGACAATGATTAGGTGATGCATAAACTGATGATAAAAACAAACTGATCCATGATGGATGCTCTCCACATAAATGAAAATTAAAAAAAACTAACTCTTCAGTCTACCAATATCTAATGATCCTGATTAGATCAAAAATCTTAATGGCGTTTCATCCTGTGTGAAGTTTCTGATTCTTTCCAAGCGACCAAATAAAATCAAAACGGCCCAAGCCAAGAGTTAAACAGATGCATAGTTAGAGATAGAACAAATTACAAGGACAGGCAAAATAATAAGATGAAATAAAGACGCGGGAGGCAGTGAGGTTCCTCGTCTTTCCTCGCCTGCCGGCTTGCTGGGCTTGGTGGATGATGACGTGAGGGGAGACGAACAATTGGCGTCCTCCCTCTCTATTGTCAGAACGGTGCGACGTGGTTTTGGTCAAATATTTCAAGGCCTCCTCCAGATGAAGAGAATGAGATTGAACAGGAATGTCGGCACTCAAGAGGAGACGTAGAAGCGATACAAGACACCAATGACGGTTGCAGCGATGGCGGGTATCACCCACGTGGTCCAAGAGTTGCTGGGGGGGTGGTAAAGAAAAAAAAAAACATCTTCAGAATATTCTTTAACATGCATCAGTGGTGATAATGTCAGAAATAGGGGTGGGTAATTGAGAAGATTTTAGCAATGCTACTACGATACTCTTAATATACAGTTTATCGATCCGGTGGCTTAATGGTATTTCTATTGTTACTTTTTTTATGTATAGAAAACCCCCAAAACAAAGATTTTAGAACTCACAAAAATTCTGTCTCAAGGCCAATTTGGTGCCGGTGTGGGCACGACAGTGACGTTACATCACTTTAAGCAGTCATTTTCCTTTCCCAGAATTAGATACTTCCTGGTACATAGTATAGAATAACTACTGATTCTACAGTACGGCTGAAATTTTAATGACTGACCTCGACTCTCCTGAGGTGACGTTTACATCCTGCAGCAGCAAAGAGAAAATAAAAACAAAGACATTGGTAAGTGATGCTTTTAACTGAAGTGAAATTGTAAGACTTTTATTCTTACCTTTGGCTTTTCTGTTTTTCTGTCATCCTGCAAAGACAATTGTTACATTTAAATCACTGTTGGCAGACAACTTGACAAATTGTTCTCATGACACAGCACTCTACACGAAGTGGCCACAACATTGGGTACAACTGCATCCTCCGATGTGATCCAATAAAAAAAAAAGTGGTATCAAAAGTATAAGTAAGTAATCCCCCCCCCCCATCCTCAAACAGCCAATGTGCCAACCAATCAGACACAGACAGTGCGGCCAACGAGCTGTCAATCATTTGACATGTACTGGGGCACACTCTCATAGCCTGCTATATATATATAAATATATATATATAATGTGACAGGATTTGTTTTTTTTTCTTCTGCATTTTAACAGAAGGGAATTAAACATTGCCGGTCAAATCTAGCAAAAATAGTAGTTTACCATGTGAAGCTCCCCGATGTAGAAGTTCTCCAGCATCTCTCTGGCATCCGTGGAGTGACCCACATCCTCAAAGCTCTCTGTTGCATCTGAACCGGCCTGCTCCAGCAACACTTCTTCGCCTCCTGGATGCTACATACACAAAACAAAGAAATAAGAAACAAACAAAAAATCTAATCTCCCAATAAGAGCACAATTTGACGTTTCGCTGCTCGATTAGGCTGAAAAGAACAAGGAAGGAACTTGGTGTCATTCTGTTGTCCTGTTAGGTCAATGTTGTCTGCTTTTTATAATAGCGACCTGCACGCAAGATTAAAAAGAGCCATGCAGTCTCTCAACTTGTGAAATGCACTTCATTTAGAGTTGCTGCATCAGTGGACAGTTTTAAAAACACTTTCATTTAGACAAACATTCCAATAAGATTAGATAGTTAGTCTTGATTTTTTTTTTAATTATTGCATTGATACTTGTATGACTGTATTCAACAACTACGTGGAGCACTTTGTTCGTGCAGGCAGTGAAAAGTAATAAATAAAAAAATCTAAACATTTCATGACTTTAGGGCAGAAAGATTTTGAAAAATAATCTAATTGTGATTTCTTTTCTCCCTCAGTCTTGTGATTGTGATTCCGTACCAGGGTTATTATAGTTTGGGAATTGTAATTATAGTTAGTTTGTATTTTTGTTTGAGGTTTTTTTTTTTTAATTTAGTAAGTTTGAATTGGTTTTGAGGGCAGATTTTTTTTTAATCAAAAACAATTTTACTATAGTTTTAATATTAGTTTTCATTTTTTTAAGAAATTGGTGTCGTACTAGTATACAAGATTAGAAAAACACTGTGGTACGCATTCTGTGGTGAAAGTTCAACAAAAATATTACTCTTAAAACATTTTGATCATACGGTGTACAATTTAGCAGTCCGCAGATTTTGAATTACAATTGCAGTGCCTGTTTATTAAAACGTCTTAGATCAAGTGGTACTGAGTAATAAACGGAACCTAAATTGCACTTTTACCTGCATAGTATTGAACTAAAGTAACCTTATTTAGACATAACGTACTGGGTGCGCGTGCGCAGTTTACAGTTTGACTGGCCAATGGTGTTCGACGTCATTATATGACGCAGCGAATCCTCAGCTACTTCCAGGAAGTAGCATTGGCCGAAATTACGAGACTCGAAGCAAAACGCAAATTAACGACGTAGCTATCATAAAAATACTTTCATCAACTTTCAAAGCTGTGCCTTACCTCTTCGAGGAAACGCGTGACATCATAAACTTTCTCGTGGATTATAAGCCATGTGTCGTTGCTCATGTTATGGACTTGTATATCTTCTAATGTGTAGAACTTGACATCGTCTTTTAGGCCTTTGCAGCTTTCTTCACCATTAGCGGGTCTGTCTCCGGTTATGGGGTTGCCGTTAATTTCCTCACCCATTTTTTGTTTTGCTGCAGGAAAAACAGATGTAGCGACTGAGCGGCTCGTCAATGTTTGATACTGAAAACCAGGGAATGAGTCAAAGCCAGCACCTCCGTTTAAAATGCGCTCTAAATACGGACAAACAATAACTGTCGTAGAAGGATAAGAACATAAACTTTCACTAGCAAAGCAATTCTGTACACTAAAAACACTTCAAGACCGAACGCCCCCGTACATCAGCAGATAAGGGATATGACCAATGACGTCCGTGCCATTTGGCAACCTCGACAGTGAGCCAATCAAATTGTTCCATATGAAGTAAAAACCAATCAAATTGAAGTACTTGATGATCACATGACCCAATATGTCAAACTTGCGCTGTCTCGACGCAGCCTAAGTATTCGACTTTGCTGTCACATTTGCACCAATTTTTTGTATCAATCGTGTGCGGGAATTGTAATTTGTTGGTCAAATATTCGCAAGGAGAATAAATAGGTATATCTGAAATATATTGCAGATTTTGCTCTCTGCATCCTCTGCCCAAAAATTAATTTGCTATCATGAAATTGTGACAAAAGAAAACAATTCTAATTCTTAGTTTTTCACTACAGACATTTATTAATATGCATTCTGTTTTTATAGAACGTATGTGGTTTATTATTTGTGGGTAACACCGTTATCACATTGAAAGCATTTCCTGCTGTAAATCTAAATAAATGTGACCTGAGTGTCTTAATTTGCCCTCACCTATTACTGTTGAATTACAATATGGGTTGTGATTTTTTTCCCTGGTGTATTTCTAAAGGGAAATAATCAAACATCTATTTCACTGTGTTGATTAAGTTTTGTTAATTCAGCGTTTATTCCCTATAATATGCATTTGCTTGGTGACAAATTCCAACAATTAAAAAGGTTTGTTTATTTTACCTTGTCAACCCCTTTTCATACGAGGATAACAATGTTGGATTAGAGCTCTGCAGCTACACTCACTTTGGCCAAACTTGATATGCCGGCAAGGACATTCTGGCAATGGTTTGTTGTTGGCTTGAATGTCCTCCAATCCCTCTTCTTTGGCTGTGGTCTGAATCTGACATTGACCAGTTAATACATTAAGGGAGTAAAAAAAAAAGACTTCAAAGGACATGAGGTTACTTATGTAAGCATGATGAAGCAGGACACGATTTGATAGTAAATGAAATTCTTATAATGATTTACAGATTGGAGATGGATAAGTTTAGAGTTGGATTCTTGGGTGGCTAATGCTGGTATGAAATGACATTAAATAGTAGACTGCACTGTCAGGATCCATTTTAAGACACTGGATACCATTTTAGCCACGTCCCCCATAAATCAAGAAAAGAGCTCTATCACATTCTCCCTTATTTTACACTGTAGGACATATCGGTGTTACTGGACTTCTGCAGATTGTCTACAATGTTACAACCGCCATGCAGGAGCTTCCTCCCAGTACAGAGTGAGCTGGCCAATGTCCACTTGGGGAAGAATGCATCCCGGATGAGATAGTGATGAGAGTCAGCGATAAATTCAAATAAAGTGAAGCAAGAAAGAGGTCTCTATGAGACACGGAAATTGAGTCATGTCTTCTGTATGAGTGTTACTCGCCAATGAACAAACTATCGGCTGGAGACAAACTGCAGTTGTTTGTTTACATTCAAACACAGCTTGTGACTGAGCGATGTATAATGCATGTTGTAAGCTGTTGTGAAATGCGCTATATAATTAAAGTTGTATTGTATTGTATTTTATCGCAAGATTAAAATTTCAGCATCACCCCACCTGAATTTGGCTCCTCTGTTTCTTTTAATTACAGCTTTACACACAGCATGGGCAAAATGTGGAAATGAAACATTTCATCTCCTGGCTGTGAGAGTGAATTAATAGGCACTATTATATTTTAATTACAATTATATTATAATTATTATTATTTACTTTGTTACAATTGTAGTTGTTGTTAAACCCCCTAGAAAGAAAGTTAGGGTGGGCTTGTTCTTCAAATAATTAGGCCATGGAGCTTCTTCAAATGAGAGAATAAAGGAACGTTTGCGTCAAGAAGCACTGGGCACCATTTTAGTTGTGCTCATTATCAAAACCAAACCACTAGGGAGCAGCAGTGTACTAAACGTGCTCAGTCTGTCGACATTCAGGCAGCAGAAGAAGAAGAACTTGCAATGGCGGCGCACTTGTCTGTAAACATTTACGTTCGGATGATGAAAGTACTGTCAAAAGAATTGTTCCTCTAGCAGCCACGCAGGTTTGCCGATTTTATAACAACCCCTGTTGTTTGAATTTATTTGAGAGTTACATGAATTCAGCTGCCAAGAAGCACGCTTTGAGCATTTAGACGTTTTTTTTTACCTATCGGGGCTGGTCGCTAACCAGCTAGCAGGTGATCGCCACGCTTTGGTAAGTTTCACGTTAGATCTTTGTCATTAACGGTATTGAATGTCATATATCAGTGAACGTCGAGTACACTGTACACCATACATTTCATAATAAGTTGCTTTGTACTTTATACAAATCTATATTTTCCCTCGCAGATAATGGATGACGATGATTCAGTGCATCGATTGGAGGGGACTAATTCAAAAGTCCAAGTTGGTGGACTAATAGTCAAGAAGAAGAGCGCCGCTGCAGAACATCATGTTTTCCGCGCTCCTACCCCGCGCACCTCTTTGTTGGGCTTGGATCTGCTGGCGGCACAGAAGAGGAAAGAGCGAGAGAATAAAGAACAGAGTGACGCTGGTGATGACGGAGCCAGAAAAAAATCCAGGGTTTCCTCATACAAGGACTGGGAGGAAAGCAAAAGTGATTCTGGTTCTGATGATGAAGATGATGAGAAGAATGGACAGGATAAAAAAGAGAAGTAAGTGCAGAGAGAAAATACCAGTTACCTAGTTAAATCCGAGACACTTTGTCGCTTGTGATACTTTAATAAAATCAACTGGACTACTATAACAATTTCAACAAGGAACCAGTCACCTTATAAAAAAAACACTGTTATTGTTATTTTTATTGTGAGAATTGCACAACTCAGAATGAGAAATATAATCATGAAGAAAACTTTGCACATCAAATGGATAGCTTGTGCACAATTTTATCTGTAGTCGGTTTCTTTTTGCCGCGCCAGCAGGAAGTACCGTACCAGTGGCTCAGAAACGCCTTCTAGTCCCGGAGGAGTCAGCGAGGAGTTCCGTCGCCGACATGAACAGAGAGAAAAAGAGAGACGTGAGCAGGGCGTCTACATCTCCTCCAAAGATGACAAGAACAGAGACAAAGATAAGAGCAGAGATCGACGGAGTGAAAGAGGTGATCCCAAAGAGATCCTGTATTTTTCTGTACCTGATTTTTTTCCCTCTTAGCTGCAATGCTGACATTCCTTTTTCTTGTGAGACACTCGAGAAGGCAGCTCCAGCAGCCGCTCGGAGCGTGGGCACCGCAGTGAGCGGAGTGAGCGCTCGCAGAGAGATGGGTGGTCGGATCGCATCAGCCGGGGCAGCAGGCGGGATGAACCACTAACGCCTCAACAGCGTCCGAGAGGTAGAAAAATGTCCATCCCGATATTGAGGATGCTGTGACTTGCATAAAAGTTGATGACTAAAAAAAACGAGTCTAATTTTTAAATGATTATAATTTTTTTTAAAACACAGATGGTTCTACGCCATCCCGCTCCAACTGGGAAGAAGACGACAGTGGTTATGCCAGTTCCCGGCATTCCCAGTGGGAGTCTCCCTCCCCTGCGTCTTCTGCAAGAGAATCGGAGCGCAGTCGGCACACGGGCCGAGAAAGCGAGAGGAAGGACAGGTGAACATTTCATATCGAAATAGACAGCGACTTAAACAAGTACCTACTTCTAAATTTATTCTCTTTGGTCATGATGATGTATCTTGTCACATTAGCATATTGTGGTGCTTTATATCAAATGTAATACATGCTATTATTTCTATTGGGCAATTGAGTGAGGATTATTATTCCATGATGCCTACATTTTTTCCAATGTCATATTTGCTCTGACTTCAGGTCAGTGAGAGGCCGTTACACTGACGACACGCCCCTCCCCACCCCATCCTACAAGTACAACGAGTGGGCCAATGACAGAAAGCATTTAGGTTCCACGCCTCGTTTATCCCAAGGAAAAGGTAACAAATGTCCACTCCCCAATTCCCTCAATCGTGTGAAAATCTAATTTTATGGTAAATGCGCCTCCCAAGCCATTTTTAACGAGAGTTATTCCTTACTTTGATTATTGTAGGTAAAAAGGACGGTGGGGCTGGAATTTCATTTGATAACGAGGATGAGAAGGAGCAGTGGGAAGAAGATCAGAAGGTTATCTTTATTATTAGGGATGCACTGATAGCACATTTTTACCAGTAGTTGCATTGAGTACTCAACGATACCAACGGCAATACCGATACCACATTCTAATTCATCTACTTTTTGCAGCAAGCCGACAGAGATTGGTACATGATGGACGAAGGCTACGATGAGTTCCACAACCCTTTCACTTCCACATCTGAGGACTATGTCAAGAAAAGAGAGCAGATTCTCCAGAAGCAGACTCAGAAACGAATATCCGCCCAAAAGCGTCAAATCAACGAGGTAACTTACTGAACGTGTGTTAATTTTGTTTCGTCTTTCTGACAGGCTGTGTTTCTCCGTTAATAGGACAACGAGAGATGGGAGACCAACCGTATGTTGACAAGCGGTGTGGTGCAGCGTTTGGAGGTGGACGAAGACTTTGAGGAGGACAATGCAACAAAGGTTCACTTGCTGGTTCACAATTTGGTCCCGCCATTCCTGGATGGAAGAATAGTGTTCACCAAACAGGTAAAGCAAGATTGGTTTAGCTTCACAAAATGGAAACGAGCTTTTTATTTCAACTTTTGGATTTGTACGTGTGCGGTTGTGTGCTTGTCTTGTCATGACAGCCAGAACCCATCATCCCTGTGAAGGACGCCACCTCTGACTTGGCCATCATCTCCCGCAAGGGCAGTCAGCTTGTACGTAGACATCGTGAGCAGAAAGAACGCAAAAAGGTAGGCTGCTAACAAAAGAATGTACTCGAAAATGCCGGCATGAATATTAGTGATGGGAAAATGAAGCTTCCCATTTGCTTCATGAACCAGCTTCTGTATTTTTAAGTCCTCTAGATGGCACTGTTGCTTTAAATAAAGGCTTTAAAAAATGGCAATTCAGTGTGCGTTCAGCCCAATGTTGAACAGAGAGCGCCATCTACTGGAGTCCAAAAATACTACAACTGGTTCATGAAGCAGATTTGAAGCTTCATTTACCCGTCACTAATAAATAATGTAACCAACACAATAGAAATGGTTACATATTTATTCTAATGAGGCAGGACTATCAGATGTGTGTGTTAATGAGCATAACATAAAAGGAAAATATGTTTCCAGGCACAGCACAAACATTGGGAACTGGCAGGCACCAAACTGGGAGACATCATGGGCATCCAGAAGAAAGAAGACGAAGCTTCTGGAGCCCAAGAAGTTGGCGAGGATGGCAAAGTTGACTACAGGTTGGTCTTCCTGTCTCTTTTTGGCTTTTCACTATGTGTTACTCACCGAGCTGTGCCATTCGTGTTCATTTCAATGACGTCTCCTTCCCGCCTGATTTTGTAGAGCAGAGCAGAAGTTTGCTGATCACATGAAAGAAAAGAGTGAGGCCAGCAGCGAGTTTGCTAAGAAAAAAAGCATTCTGGAGCAGAGACAGTACTTGCCTATTTTTGCTGTGCGACAACAGCTTCTTAACATCATAAGGTACGCACATTTCAGTCATAAACCTTTTTCTTCATAGATTAAATTCTTTTCCTGAAGTTCTATGATCCACTTTCTCTTTCTGCCTCTGTAGGGACAACAGCATTGTGATTGTTGTTGGCGAAACAGGCAGCGGGAAAACCACTCAGCTGACGCAGTATCTCCACGAGGATGGCTACACCAGCTACGGCATGGTGGGCTGTACTCAGCCCCGCAGAGTGGCCGCCATGAGTGTGGCCAAAAGGGTCAGCGAAGAGATAGGCACCAACCTCGGAGAAGAGGTGAAGGCAAACTACCGCTACACTCCATATAAGCGAGGACAATACGCCACTTGTTTCCGAAAGTCCGTTTTGTGTCTGATAAATATGCACAGGGAATAACTTGAAGACTGCAAATGATACAGTTTATTGTGCATCAAAGAAAATCTGCATTTGTTTTCCCCCAACCAGCTTCCTCCCACATTCCAATAAGCAGGCAAACAGTCCAAGGTTGTTGTCTTGTATGGTGGAGAAAAAAAAAAATATCGTAAAGCAGTATGGAAAAGGCCGTTTTACCTTTCATAAGCAAGTGAACTCTGCCACCTAGTGGAGGAATCCATAAATCCTCAAATTATTTGGATTTGAATGCTGTTAAAAAAAAAACCATCCATCCATAGGCATTAAAATTCCTTTCAAATTTTTAATTCAAAGTGAAAGTTTATCTTTCACTCTATTTTGAATTGCAAACCACACAGCGAACCAGTTGACACACATGCATACATGCCGTACCTAATAAGCAGTGGAGCGGGGGTTTTGGTGCCGCAGCGGATCTCAAAATATAACCCTCCGGTTCCAATGACTAACTCCACAGAGGAGAGCTACTGCTGCCTCAGGTAGAACTCGCGTAGCAATAACGATTCTTATGTACCTTGCAGGTGGGCTATGCAATTCGTTTTGAGGACTGCACATGTGAGAAAACGATGATAAAATACATGACGGACGGCATCCTGCTCAGAGAGTCACTGAGGGAGTCCGACCTGGACCACTACAGCGCCGTCATCATGGATGAAGCTCACGAACGTTCGTTGAACACTGATGTGTTGTTTGGTCTGCTCCGTGAGGTTGGTTCCCGTGTCCCACGCCTTTTTGGTTTGGAACATAAAGATGTCATGAACATTCTTCTTCTTTCCCGCCAGGTTGTTTCTCGGCGCACTGACTTGAAACTCATTGTTACTTCAGCAACAATGGACTCGGACAAATTTGCAGCGTTTTTTGGCAACGTACCGATATTCCACATTCCAGGAAGAACATTTCCAGTGGACATCTTGTTTAGCAAGGTGTGTACACTTTTGCTTTTTGTTCTGTAAGCACAACATTAATCATTGCTTGACACGTTTGTGATTTTTTTTTTTTGGTGTTCTGTTCAGACTCCTCAGGAGGATTATGTGGAGGCAGCCGTCAAACAAGCCCTGCAAATCCACCTCAGTGGGTTGGTTGGCGACATCCTCATCTTCATGCCGGGTCAGGAGGATATTGAGGTGAGGCACAAGGCATCTTTAAAAAAAATTCCAATATTTTGAATGAATATTTATTTCAGATGCGGATTGTGTTACATATTAAAAGTGTCCACTCTTGTGCTTGTAGGTAACATCAGACCAGATTGTGGAGCGACTGGAGGCTTTGGATAACGCTCCCGCTCTGGCTGTGCTGCCCATTTACTCCCAGCTGCCCTCGGACCTGCAGGCCAAAATTTTCCAGAAGGTTTTTGTTGATTTTTTTTTTTCTCGAAGTCTTGCATGTTTTTGTTTGTCGAGAGACTTTTCTACATGTGTGAGATTGTTGCAATGGAGACTAGGTTGTTTTTCTTCACCCGCTCAGGCCCCAGATGGTGTTCGGAAATGTATCGTTGCTACAAACATAGCAGAGACTTCCCTCACTGTGGACGGAATCATGTTTGTTGTGGATGCCGGTTACTGCAAACTTAAGGTATTCCTATTAAGTACTGTAATCCTCTGATGTTATAGGCTATGTTGCAAGTTGTTTCACCCACTTTTCTAACAGGTGTTCAATCCTCGCATTGGAATGGATGCTCTACAAGTATATCCCATCAGCCAGGCAAATGCGAACCAGCGTGCTGGTCGAGCCGGTCGGACAGGACCCGGGCAGTGTTACAGGTATTTGTTTGTTTGCACCAAAGAGCTGCCATTAAGGATATAATTGAAGCCCATCTTTCCACCCAGGCTGTACACTCAGAGCGCCTATAAAAATGAGATGCTGACCACCACCATACCAGAGATTCAGAGGACCAACCTGGCCAATGTGGTCCTGCTGTTGAAGTCGCTGGGGGTTCAGGATTTACTCCTTTTCCACTTCATGGATCCGCCACCCGAAGACAACATGCTCAACTCCATGTACCAGCTTTGGATCCTGGGAGCGCTCGATAACACCGGTGCGTGAAATGGCTTGTGACGTTTGTGTGTGTTTCACATTCAATGTTGCTCAGTTGTCTCACTTTGAAATTGTCCTTTCATTATTGTTATTCAATATTACGATGAAAAATAGCTAGCCGAAGAGAATGATTCTTCCTGTTAGTATAAAAATGTGTCATTTGGAGGGGTTGGTGTTGTTGGCGTTTAGGCATTCCTAATTGGGAGGAGGGTTGAAGCGAAGAGCTTTAGTGACATCTAGTGGTGATCTTATGACCTCTTCCATTTTACCTCCCCCAAATCCAGTAAATTCTATAACCTGTTCAGGCCTCACATGTCGTACTAAAGTTCCCTCAATCAGCATCATTTTGAGATGAAAATGAAAACCGCAACTATACGATGCATTTGATATCTTTCTACATGGAGCGCCTTAATTTATGTCCCACACTCAAAATCAGCAAATGCGCCGGCCGGTGATGTCATTGCTTTGTAAGCCATCCGACGTTTGATTCAACTGGTCGGGCCTCATCCTCAGCCATATTCCAAGGATTTAAGGATTTGGGGATAAGGAGAGTCTTTTGATGATTCCCTGTATGGTGTGTTCACATCAGATTATCTCTGATTAAGTTTTACCTGCCCGAAACTGACTGCTCCACTTTTCCCGCTGTGAGCTTCTTAGACGCTGTCACCTAATCATTCAAATCAGAGCCGGGAAAGTTTTTTTGATCTCGCTCTGTTTTCCTTGCCGTGATTTTTCTGAACTGTCGCTAGTTTATCCCACTCTTGTGCACTGACAGAAAAACAAGTGTCAATAAGTGCTTTTCCTCATGCAAGCAGGCATTTGATGGAAAATGATCTTATACGTCATCTTGTACATTATACTTGATGATTCTTGATGTACGACTTTGTCACTGTGCTTTCAGGTTCTTTGACGCCAACTGGCCGAATGATGGTGGAATTTCCCCTCGACCCAGCTTTGTCCAAGATGCTGATTGTGTCTTGCGACATGGGCTGTAGCGCCGACATCCTCATCATCGTTTCCATGCTGTCTGTGCCGGCCATCTTTTACAGACCAAAGGTTTGATCCTCTTGAGTTTTAGTCCATTTATTTTGGACATTTTAAAAAATATATTATTTTTATATATTTATTTAATTTATTAATTGTTTATATGTTTTTATATATATATAATATTTATTATTTTTAATACATATATATATATTTTTTTTTATGTGTGTGCGTGTTTGTGCAGGGCCGTGAGGAGGAGAGCGACCAGGTCAGGGAGAAATTCTCCGTGCCGGAGAGTGACCACCTGACTTACCTCAACGTCTACACGCAGTGGAAAAACAACAATTACTCCAGCATCTGGTGCAACGATCACTTCATTCACACCAAGGCTATGCGCAAGGTTATACATGACGCCTACGCACTCTGATGACTGCACGCTGACCTCACATGCTATAACGTGTTTTGAAATTTGTCAGAAGATTTGTATTCGGAGCATCCCAGTAACGGCTGTGCTCCCAAGTTTCGCACGATATTATTGGAATATATCAAGTATGCTCAAGTGAACGTATGCTGTCGTATGCCAGGTGCGTGAGGTGCGCTCCCAGTTGAAAGACATCATGGTGCAGCAGAGGATGAACTTAATGTCCTGTGGCTCGGACTGGGACATCATCAGAAAGTGCATCTGTGCCGCTTACTTCCACCAGGCTGCCAAGCTCAAGGTACTCCTCTTGTTTTCTCCGTAAGTGCCACATCATGACATAAGTGGTGATAAAAGATCGAAGAAAAAGCTTTAAGGTCTGAGGGAGTTGAAAACTTTGCGGCATGTGTTTGCTCTCAGGGCATTGGCGAATATGTGAACGTGAGGACGGGCATGCCGTGTCACCTTCACCCGACCAGCTCCCTGTTTGGGATGGGCTACACCCCCGACTACATCATCTACCACGAGCTTGTCATGACTACCAAGGTGAAATACTCTGAAAAGTCGCCATCGTCGGCGATGCGATTTTTGACTGCATTGTTTTGTCTCTTGTAGGAGTACATGCAATGTGTAACGGCAGTGGACGGCGAGTGGCTGGCAGAATTGGGGCCCATGTTTTACAGCATCAAACACGCTGGGAGAAGCAGACAGGTAAGGTTAAACACAATAGCAGCTCGTTTTGTTCTGGCGCCGTTTTGCCAATTCTAAGTTTGCGCGAATCATTTCACATTCATATGTCCTTTGAGTAAGTTATTATGCAAGGCAATTTCATACACAAGGTGCTTCACATATTTAAAAGTACGTTTAAAAGCATCTATAAACAAAAAAGTTAAAGACAACCCTCCTGATTTCTCGTAGAAAGTCTTCCCAAATTAGTGAAAGATGCAAAACCCTACTTTTTAAATTTTTTTTGATCAATTCTCCCTATTGTTCCTCTCGTCGCTTGCGTCACCTCCAGGAAAATCGTCGGCGGGCCAAGGAGGAAATCAACAACATGGAAGAGGAGATGACGTTGGCTCAGGAACAGCTACGAAGCCGTCGCGAGGAACATGAGAGGAAGAACACCGGCAATGTGAAGTAAGTTGGCCGACGCCGCGTCCGCTACTATGCTTACTCGTCGCCCCCCCAACTGCCACAACCCCCCCCCCCCAACTCACCTCTCCATTCTTTATGCACGGCGGCAATAGAAGCGTTTCATTTCGCCACCTCGCCGCCAGACCCCTCCCTCTCCTCCAACTCTCTCACTCTTCATGATGAGCTTTTCTCACCTCTGGTCCCCGCAGACGAGACAAAAAGAAATAATATTGACTCCTGGCTGACCCCCATTACCGCAGCAATTTAAATTGGGCCACAGCAGAGCGCAGAAAGCGGGGGATCCTTCATTTTCAAATTAGACCCCAAAATTAATTTCACACCCATTCCCCGGCTTTACACAGAGAAATACGCTTTTAAAGACAGATTTAAAAACTAACTTTATTGTTAATTAATATGCCGGTTTATCTACATTTGTGTGACCACGCCGGTGTGAAATCTGTGGGAAAAAAAAAAAAAATCACACTGGAGGAAAGGGATTAGAATGAGATTTAGGCAGCAAGTGGGATGTGTGATAATGACGGTGGTCTTGGCAGCCTTCATTGTCACCACTTTGGTAATTCTTCGTATGTCCTCACGAGCCGACTGCCGCTGCCCAGCACACTTGACTTTATTTGGGTGAGAGACCAACTCCTTTTGTTTTGTGTCTTCATGCCAAGGACAGAGGAAGTGAGAGTTTCTCAACCTTTATGGAGCCAAGGCACATATTTTGTGTACATTAGAAAATCGGCACGGCATACCGGCAAACAGAATTCAGGATAATCTAAAATGAGGATAATCTCGTTTTAATTTGCTCGCAGTTTTTAACTCACCGTACTTGAGTGTGAAATTTGGGCCGTTTTTTTTTTCCCAAACAAAAGGCATGGCTTCTTTTGTTCGATGAATGACAATATGCAGATAAACCGCTTAATTGTAGCTTCAGTTCAGAATAGCTAGATGAACAAAGATACATTATTTGTCCCTGAATAAATCATCATTTTTTGACCCGTTAATTAAAAATGGATAAAGAAAAATTGGACTTATAAAGTGGCGTGATTCATTTATTTATTTTTTAAAGAATACTCAACAGAAAATTTCAACAAACTCGCTTCCTACAGTAAAAGGCACACACATATGACATGACACTACAATTTATTTGCTTATGTCATAAAAAAGTGCTTCACAGCTTGTCCACAATTTGGCATTGGTAAATTTTCCATTTAATGTAGTATTTGTGGGGAGAGACTCTCCTGCATTCTTGAAAAACGTTTTTTTTTGCTCAAGCCAACACCATCTTTAAAATAAAATTAAATGCTTTGGCACCACCTGGTGGTATCTTGTTGCCAAGCAACTATGTTGAACTGTAGGGAGGAGCTTCATTGCTTCAGAACATAGTTTTGTCTAACAGGAAAAAAAAAGTTCTTGGCCTCCATCTTGTGTCATTTATGGGGAAATACGCTTTTGGGGTTTACTGCCGCCTCTCGCCCAAAGTCAGAAGTGATCGGCTCCATCGAGATCTGTTGATCATAATGAGTGCTTTTGAAAATGGGCTTGTTGAATGTAGATAAATACAAAGCATGTTGATGTGTAGTTACATTATAATGTATTACAGCCCCCCCCCCCAAAAAAAGAATGACATGTATATAAGTAACAAATGTCTTTCTTCTCCTGGTAGCTTTTGTTATGTGGAATTCTATTAAAGTCTCATGAGAAGAGGCTTGTCTGTGTGTGCTTGTCAAGGGTCTGTGATTAAAGAAGATGGATGACGCTCTCAGAGTGAGGCTTCATCCACTCGTTCTTTCACTCTCATCGCCGCCTGATGGCATCATGCTCTCATGTATCTTTCCCTGTCCAGGCTTTCAGTCTTCCTCTCACCTTCCTCTCATTCTGCTCACATCTCTTCCTCCGCTTCTTGCTCATTGGTTGAGGTGCCCATACGCAATTTCTGTTCTTTCTCTGCTTTAGGTCGTTGAGAATATGTACGCCGGGGAGACGAGAAGAGGCCCCCATGACACCCCGACGCACCCCTTCCCGATTTGGATTGTAAAACACCTGCTGGGGAGTCATCCCCGACCTCCATCACACAGCAGCCATATGCAGAAGCACCTGCAGTTCACGGACTGGCCACTAGGGAGAGAACTTGTATAAGACAAGGTGCAAATGGGTCCCTTCCTTTTTTTTTTTTAAATGAGCTCCTTCAGAGAAAAATACAGAATACAGTGTGAGGTTACTGCATATTGACTTGACTTATTGTCCTAAAAAGAAAGAAAATACCACGTCCTTGTGGGCATTTTGGAGCCAAATCCATTTAGATGTCTCTATTTGTCAGATGATCTGATCTCGTTTCCATGTTGGCCGTCTTTGAGTCTTTGTATTGACCACGTCCTGTGTTGTTGTCCTAGAGAGCTCCTCCACACACTCAAGTACTATTCACATTGTACTTGTACCACAAGTGTAGTCACGCTTGTATTGTCACGCGCGGTTACCTTTGCCATCTTTCCTTTTTTTTTAACCTTGTTTTTGTGAAATGTGAAATAGCTTTGCAAGACCTCTACATGAGATTCAACGTCAACAATGTTATTTTCACACTCCACATTCTTGTTTGTATGACTTTGATAATGGGACGCATGCAAAATGCAACTTGCAGTGGCTCTGGTCTTTTGTAATCACACATCCCAGCAAAGGTCTTTTTCTTTTCTTCTTTTTAACATGGAGATTAACAGGCTGACTGAATCATTTATGTAAAGTGGGAAAATAAATGTTGCTATTTTTATAATCCAAGGTGGATTGAGTTTTTATGCTTTTTGTGAGTATTTCAACCATCTAGCAATGTTTAATCAAGGAAGGGCATTTTTTTTTTTTTTACCAGTCCACAAAAGTTGTTGAGTTGTATGAATGTTGTATGTGGCAGAATAAATAGCCCTGCACTGTAGTGATGGGAAAATTCAAATTTGCTTCATGAACCAGCTGTTGTTGGGGTCGATGTTCCGAGCTTATTTCCGAACGCACCCTTTTGTTTTCTTGTTCGCAATGCATTGTGGTCTTTATTAACCTGTTGTGTGAACATCCCCTTATATAATACGCTTGAAAAAAAACAAATATTTTTAAAAACTGAAATTATAATATGCGAATCCACAGGTGCCAAACTGCGAGTATGTGGGGGATCCATTGTACTCAGACATGCCCTGTCAGAATTACCTTTCTTTGTACAGTCGGTTCGGCATCCGCAGATTCACGCATTCCCAATTTTTTTTTTTTTTTTTATATTCAATTTTGAGAATTTGTAAACTATTGAATGGACCTTACCTTGTGCACTGGAAACAAAAGGTTCTTCCTCAAATCGTTCCCACAAAGTTGGAAGAGTCTAATTGTCCAAAATGTCTTTGAGGGGATATTAATTGACTGATTGGTTGATCATAAATAATTTATTCAAATTTAGTTTCCATGTAGATTGTCTGCAATGGCCACAATAAATCGAATGTTTTTTCCTGCCGTTGTCTCATGATGACGAAGTGGAGTGAAGCGCATCAGAGAGAAACAAAAAGCCTCGGTCCGTCATTCCTTGCAAAGATGTCACACATCTACATGAGTGATGTGAGCCTTTGAAGCCCCTCAGCTGCCAAAGACGCCGATGCGCTTTAGATGAAGGGCTCGCCTCCTTGTGGGAGGATCATGTGCGGGCCTTTATGTAAATCTTCAGGTCAGAAGACTGTTGAACAAAAAGCCTGCATGACGCTAACGTTCTTGATGTCACGCAACCAATACCTCTTTAACTAGCATGCATCTATTTGGACAAAAAAAAAAAAGAAAAGATGGTGCGCTTGCCATCGCTCCAATTGTCTTTCTCTCACCGGCCCGTTTTTGTTGTCCCCTGATTGACTGTCTCTCGCTTGCGCTCATGCAAATAAGCATGATTATGATTGGCCGCCTCCATTCTCCCAGCGGACTTGATTGAGACTGGCAGGCGAAAGTGAGAGTAAAAAAAAAAAAAAATGGTTTTCACCAACTTTAATGAGACAAATGCGAGCGTACCGACTGACATTTTGAAATAGTCCACGTGAAGGATATCGTCAGGAGTCACCTTTTCCCAAAGCTCTCGGCGAGAAGTCCCCCGTAATGATGGAGGGAATTAAGCCGGGCTGTGGGGGCGGCCGGGCGTAAGCCCGAGGATTAGGGTGGAAGGCCACACTTCTTCAAATCCGCCACACCTGAAGTAAAGACGGTACACGTTAGATTTGCACATGCATACATGTCCACAAAAGGAGGCGGTGCTGTCTTTACAAATCGTGGCTGTCCAATGGAAAAACGTCCACAAATATGGCCAATGTCACATTTTTCACAAATTAATATGATTGGTCGTCACATTTTTCACAAATTAATATGATTGGTCGGTATTGTCCCAGAAACTTGGTTTTAACTTTTGTTTTTCATATTCAATTAATTTTAATTAGTTTTTATAGAAGATTTGTTGTTCTTAATTCGTATTTTTCAAAATTGCTTGGTTTTTGTTTAGATTTTATTAGCTTTCGTATTAGTTTTTTGCCTGATCATGCCACTTCTGGCATCTAGAATTTCCAGACAAAAACGAAGGACATTTTAGTTATAGTAATATTTTTTATTTTGTTTTGTCCAATGAAAAATACATTTTCATTTAGTGGTTTTTAAAAACATTCATTTTGTTTTTCACTTTCAGTTATTTTGTTCATTTTCCTTTACCATGTCGTCTCTTATTTTTATACATTGCTAACTAGTGATGGGTAAATGAAGCTTCAAATCTGCTTCATGAACCAGTTGTAGTATTTTTGGACTCCTCTAAATGGCACTTTCAATTCAACATTGCCATTTTTGAAACCCTTTATTTAACCCAACGGTGCCATCTAGAGTGATCGTGATAGTGCAAGAGTATTTGAAGTTAACTCAAGCAAGAGTGTTTTATTTATTTAGAATTTTTTTTTAGATTCCTGAAAAATTTTGGAGATGTGGGAGGATTCCGCACAACAGCGACAAAACATAACACCCCTCAAGAGCACGAGTGAGACTGATGAGACAACATCAAGGCATCAAGTGCTGTTTTAATTAACTGCTGCAGTGCGGAGAAGGAGACATTTTCTTGTCTCGTCGCTCCTGCGTTGGTTTTGTTCCCCGTAAATGAAGAGCCTTCTGGGACGCAATTACAATCCAAGGCTGCATTAGGAGCACAGCAGGCCCGATGGAAACTTCAGCCCCCTGTCACCCAGCAGGAGACGGCCTTCACTTGATTGAATTTTCAAAGGGACATGCACTTCCCGACATCACAAAAATAAAAAAAATAAACGCTTAAGAAAAAGAACCCACTTGAGTCCCTCCCTCTTTTGTTGAGGCCCACATGTGGTTTATGACTGAAAGTGAAACAAGGCAGCGATGTACAGCTTTTGTTTACATAATGTTTAAAGCAAGGCGGGGCAAACGTCGGCATTCTTTAGTGCGTCCGACTGAGCAAATTTCCATATATCAAGATTTCACTTGTATTTGTTGAAATAAGATCACCATTTTTCCTAAAAGCGAGTTAATTTAAATGTATTTATGGCGATGTCGAGAAACTTCCCAATTTGACCCAAAAACAATTTGCCACTGAACTACATTGTACTCATCGCGTAGGTGTTATGATCTTGCGAATGGGAATTGGTCAAGCGACATTTTAAGAGGAAGTCAAGCCCAAAATATTCGTTGCAATAAAATGTTCGATGCGCCTTCAGTAGTCTAAACATGACATTCGGATGAAAAATGCGTTTGTGGAAATATGGGTTAAGCATTAAATATAAATATATATATAAATATTAGGCGGCACGGTGGACGACTGGTTAGCACGATGGCCTCACAGTGAGAGACAGCATCTGGCGTGGGTTCAATCCCAGCTCCGGCCATCCTGTGTGGATTTTGCATGTTCTCCCCGTGCCTGCGTGGGTTTCCTCCGGGTACTCCGGTTTCCTCCCACATTCCAAAAACATGCATGGCAGGCCGATTGAACACTCTAAATTGCCCCGAGGTATGAGTGTGAGTGCAGATGGTTGTTCGTCTCTGTGTGCCCTGCAATTGGCTGGCAACCAGTTCAGGGTGTCCCACGCCTACTGCCCAAAGATAGCTGGGATAGGCTCCAGCACCCCCCGCGACCCTAGTGAGGAGAAGCGGTATAGATGATGGATATAAATATTAAATATATGTTTTGAATATGATAGACAACACATTACACACACTGCAGTTCGCAGGGAAGCGAGGAGCACGTGACAAAATCATCAGGCATACTTATAATGGTGGGAAAAAAGAATGGTATAAAACCCATTATAAGAGTCTTCATAAGATAATTTGTGTTTAAGTCCTGTAGAGTAATTTGAATACATTTTCCTAACCCTAACCCTATCCCCTAACCCTAACCCTAACCCTAGTTGGAAAAACCCAACCCTAACCCGAGTTGGAAACCCTAACCCTAACCCTAGTTGGAAACCCTAACCCTAACCCTAGTTGGAAACCCTAACCCTAACCCTAGTTGGAAAAACCTAACCCTAACCCGAGTTGGAAACCCTAACCCTAACCCTAGTTGGAAACCCTAACCCTACCCTAACCCTACCCTAACCATAAACCCTAACCCAACCATAACCCTTAACCCAACATTTATTTAAAGTGCAATCTTTTCGCAAGACATATTCAATGTCGCTGTACATTGTTTGTCCAACGATATATGTAGATGTTATTCAAGCCACTGTAATTATGCACACTTTGAACACATTTCTTAAAGGGGAAGTCAACCCCAAAATTTTATTTACAAGAATATGAGCTATGCAGGCCGACTAGTCAAAACACGGCATCATGATGATTATTTTTTTCTGGAATATGAGTTAAGCAATAAATTCCACAATTTTTAGCCATCTCAGGAGGTGGCCATTTTGTCATTTTTCTCGTCTGAAAAGGACAACACAGTTGCACTCATTTAGAAGCTTTAATTGCTTCCGGTCACAACAAGCAACACGTTGCCCGACTGAATCTAGACAACCTTTGACGCATTTGTTATTAAACGTTGATTGTCTTGTAGAGTCATGCTCCCATTGTGCATTACTTGCGGATATTTAACGCATTCTCAACAATTATTGGTATTCTTTAGTTTCCCGCCATGTCTTAAGTGACACAAATCGACTGCTGTGTTAGAAGAATAGCTGCTTATTGATTTAGTCAGCGTCAAAACCAATAATGTCCCGGTCGTGTTGGGTTGCAATTAATCCCTCTTTTGAAGCTCAGTTAATTACCGTATTTTCCAGACTATAAGCCGCTACTTTTTTTTAGATTTGGAACCATGTGGCTAATACGACGCTACAGCTTTTCTGTGGATTTTTCTTTCACCAGAAGGGGCGCTCTATAGTTCATAATATACAATAAATAAATTTAGATTTTTTTCCCCCTCTTGGGTCTGATTTGTGTTAATTGGAAAAAGTTGTTGCCATGTTATAAGGTACCGTTTTTTTACCGTTCATGTACCTTTATGTGCATTCACAGAACAAAATCGTTCTGTACAAGCAGTAAACAACATATTTGTTTCAACATAGAAAAAATGGCTTCTAGCCTGGTGCGGCTTGTATATCGTTTTTTTGTTGTTGTTGGGTTTTTTTTCCAAAAGGAGTTGCTGCCTTATAGTTCGGAAAATACGGTAACCTATAACACTCACCTTGGCATAACATTTCACCGCGCTTCACCTTGTTAGTTGTTGAGAGAAAACTGTCCCTGCACCGATGCCGACTCTGGGGTCGGGCCAGGCAGGATCTTCAGTTGACTCTGCCGGGCCACAAATGTGCTCCAAAGTTGCCCGGCATTCTCGTTCCAGAACATGACAGGTCGGGGTCAAACATACGGGCATTTGGGCAAACCCAAATGTGGCTTTGAGCCTCCGGGACTCAGAAGCGCTTTTTCCCAGTTGGCCTATTGCGAATTCTGTGACCAACCATAAGCAAACTCAACAAGATTTAAAATGCCGAAAATCACAGCGCACTTGATTTTGTGCAAACGGGGCTGTTGAGCAAAATAGTGTCAAACTGCTGCTTAAGAGAATTAAAGCCGAAATGTCTTCAAGAAGAGTCCAATTGCTTCAATGAATTTTTTTCCAGATAGGTTTCATGTTTTTTCATCACTCTCAACTTTCAGGTTGCCCTGTAGAATGCCACAAACAATCGCGCTCCACAGCGCCTTTTGTCAAAGTAAGAATGCGCGAGTATTGCGGCATCCGATAATGTTTTCTTTTCCTGCTCCATTGTTTCATCCCCAAACCAACGCCAGTGTACAGTGAGCGATGGCGCTTAGTCTCGCTCCCTGCGGACGCCACCATTACTAACAGCTCATCCACCATTGCTTAAGGGCTCTTATTTTGTTGGAGAAGAAATACTTTCGACTGTCAAACTCCGCCATCCCATGCGATGGAAGGCCGATGGGCATGGAACTCTCCGAGCTGCCCTCCGTGCCGCCTGCTTTCACTCAGACAAATTCGAGTGGGTGGAGTGGAAGAACAAAGGCAAACTTGTTAAGCTTTCGACGCCGTTATTATTCTTTTATTTGGCTGCGATCCGCGCGTTCATTAAGAGTTTTTGGGCCGAAAATGGCTCGTCAAGAGCGTGTGGCTCGAGGAGTTTCATCAACTGGGCCGCTTGTTTTGAACAACTCAACAAAGGCTAACTTGATGAAAAAAAAAATAATAGAGGATATATACGACATTAAATGTTGATGTTTACATGTATTATACATCGCTACATTGAACCCAAACAAAAAGGTGATGACGGACTTTTTTTTCTATACATTTGTTTTAAATTACCTTTTAACTCATTTATTACCATTGACGGCTAAAGACGTCAAAGATTCTTTTTTTTTTTTTTTTTTTACACGGCTGGTAGTGAATGAGTCAAGATTCTTAACAGTGCCAACCTGTTTTGCACCAAGACAGCTACAGCTAGTGACGGCTAAATGAAGCTTCAAATCTGCTTCATGAACCAGTTGTAGTATTTTTGAACGCCTCTAGATGGCACTGTCGGTTCAACATTGGGCTGAATTGCCATTTTTTTAAAGCCTTTATTGAAACCAACAGTGCCATCTAGAGGACTCAAAAATACAACAGCTGGTTCGTGAAGCAAATTTGAAGCTTCATTTCCCCATCACTAGCTACAGCGTCAAAACGAGTTCTGATGGTGACCCTCAACAAAGATTCTGAGCTCCTCCAAAAGACCTCAATTCATTTGCAACAGCATTGAAAAAAATGTTCACAAGTTCTCACATTTTCCAGCTATCTAGCACAGTTGGCCAAAGAGAAGCCTGAAGAAGCAACTGCCCTGGTCGCACTTTCCACACTGGGCTGAATTGAACTGACAATAACCAAAAGGGCATTTTAAAAACAAAATCTGTTTTAAAAATGCGTGTGTCATTTTGCACGTTGGCCTTTAAAACATCATGTTTAGAGCTCTGAGGATCTTTTTCATTTTTTCATTTTTTTTTTTTTAAAGTGAGTCTGTTGCTTCCCGTACGCATTTATCACACGGACACGAGCACACTGGGACAGCTCATTAGCCCATCCTCCGCTCACAGCTCTGGCAGAATGTGACCCCGCCTAATTGTGTACCATGCTCATTTGTTCTCCCTGCATGACGTGACGATTGCTTATTTATTCCCCTCAGGGCTCCCATCTCGCAGGAAAAAAAAATGATTGGCTCATTTCATTCACTGCACAATTTTTTCGAGCTTTATTTGATAAGCGCGTTTCCCCCCCCCCCCTCCGGGCATTCAAATCCCTTCCTTTACCCGTGCTTTGCAAACTTTTAATTTCACCCGGGCACATCATTGCTCAGATTGTGCCGTGCACTAATTATCGGCGATACAAAAGAACTTTTTGCACACGTGATCCTGTTTATTCTGGTAGAATTGAGCAGCACAAAAGGGGGTCGACATTAATGATGCGGTGTGAATATTTGAGGAGGCAATTGTGTACACAAAGCTGGCAGACGTGCTCGACAAGAAGCTTAAGAGGGATTTGGTCAGCGCCGAAGCGCCGTCCGAATTAGCCGACCAAATTTGCATTCTGTTCAGATTTGACATCTAGTTAGAGGCCTGTTTCACAAATAAAGCCATTAAAGCTTTTGTTCCAGTCGCGTAATAAGGGAGTGCTGAAGCACACGAAAGAGGATAACAAGACTTGGCTGATTGGGAATTTGGTTAACAGTGTTACATGAGCCTTGTTCAAGATGACATTGTCTTGTCTTCTCTCCCCCCAGCTACGCTATTTGGAGCAGGCCCGGTGCTTTTATGCTATTGCTGAGGAGTGACGGGTAAATGAAGCTTCAAATCTGCTTCATGAACCAGTTGTAGTATTTTTGGACTCCAGTAGATGGCACTCTCTGTTCAACATTTTTAAAAACCCTTTATTTAAACCAACAGTGCCATCTAGAGGACTTAAAAAAATACAGCAGCTGGTTCATGAAGCAAATTTGAAGCTTCATTTCCCCCATCACAAGCTTTCATCACCCTCCCTTCACAAATAGCCGTGCGAATGCAAGCCTAAATCAGCATTCACCGATCCAAAGCATATCACGGGGGAAACAAACCAAAGCGTACAGCTAAGTGGCGGAATGGCTTTAGAGAAAAGCAATGGTGGCCACACGAGTCAGATAAAAAGTGGAAGTATGAATAACTGGTGCAGAAAAAAAGGTGGCCCATCAGTTGACTTTGCATCTGGGCCATGACCGCAGGAATCGAGACATGCGCTGGGCAGGTACGGCGGACAAACAGACCAAAAAGAAGAGACGCAGGCTTTTAGAGGCGACTCATCGTTATTAACTATTCAATCACAAAAAAAGGAGAGTCGAAGGCGTGAAAGGTTGCGGGCCAAAGCGCTTTTTGCTTCGGTGCATTAAGAGCCATAGACCAGCACTCTGCCAGCGAGAGAGATCGCCTCCCCGAGAAGATGACTACTCAAAGGAGTTAGTTCCCCTTTAATAATAGCAATCTGCTGTGAAAATCTAATCGCAAGTACCATTCCACCGAATCGAGCAAACGTCTGCTCAGAAAAGCGTGCAACATGAATATTACATTGTCTGATATACAAATAACAACACCCCCAACCCCGCATCCATCGTCGAGGTAAGTGACGCGGAAGAGTCAACTGCTAATGAATGAGAAACGCACATTTTAATATGCCATCACGGCTCGAACCGCGTGGAATTAAAACGCAGTTCTTCAGGGGAGCGTCTGATGTGAATGCGCACGACCCCAAAAAAGGTCATCGAACGCGACCCTCGTGCAGTGTTGATCACCTGCGTGACACCACAACAGACAAACGAGCGGCCAAGCGTGAACGCCGGCCCTTAGCGGCGGTAATGGCTCCATGGTTGCCATTAAAGTCAGATACGGATGCTCCCTTTAAGCCGCGTACTCTCCTCCTCACTGGCCTAATTCCCTCGTCCTCGGTGGTGGATGAGAGGGATCAGAAATCCATCCATATGCATGGCTTAATATCCGAGGAGGGGCTGTCAGGTCTCGGTCTGGCCGGCTTCTCTGAAAGTACCGCTAATGACACATAATGGAGGCATGGGGGTCAAGCTCGGAGCAGCGGCATTCAGAATGGGACTTCCTGCATCGAATAAACAATCAGAAGAGAAAATAATTTACCACCAATATTGCTGACTTCAACCAAAATTCCACTGACTGAAATTTTTAATATTGTGATTTTCATTGGATCTCTGGTTTGCGTTCAGCGTACTCCTGACTTTTAGATCCCATGGCCTTGAGAAATGGCGGGTTGTAAGATAAGACAATCACAAGGCATCACAATGGACAGCACCAGGATGTTCTCATGTACTGTATTTTCTGGACGCACCTGAATATAAGCCACACACACACCCCAAAAAAACAAACAATATCAATATAAAAAAAATAAATAAATAAACAAGATGCCAGGTAATCAAGTCAGGCAACCAAGCAAAAGAATCAGAGAAAATTCTCTTGATTTATGCTTTGGTGTTTGTTAGTTTTTAAAATTCCATTAAAAAAAAACAAAACAAAAAACCCCAGCATCCCTCACCAATATCCGTCTGTGGAGTGCAATAAAAATAATGACTAATCATTTTCTTTCCCATTTTCTACTCACAACACGCAAGAAAAGGCTCCTTTCTGTCTTGCTTACTTTTACAAAATGAGTCTTTTTTCATTTGGGCCACAGCCTCCCGCTAATGGTTTGCACATCTCTTCTTGATGCAGGCTAACTCCGAGAGGATAAGAGTGGGAAGGTCGCCGCGTGTCGGTCGACCGGCCAAAAGTAAACACAAGGAATGATGGGATCGAGACGCAAGCCCCTCATCAGTATAGTCAACACATGGCAGATTGGGTTCACATCTCCCCACCCGACATCGAAGCATCCCCTCAATCAGCCCACATTTCCCTCCTTTTCCATTCTCGAGGATGTCAGGTAGAAGTGGAATGCAAGCAAATAGCAGCCGGCTTACATTTCAGTCCTGCTGGCTGGCGATGTGGATGTTTTTTTTTTTTAAATTGTGAGACACCCGCCCATCAAAATATGATCCTCACTCCAGTAGCACATGACGAGTTCGATTTTATTGAGTAGGTTTCAAATGTTGATTTCATTTTATTTTAGGATGTGTGAACGCCATATTTAATTGAATGTGTCAGACCAAGTCGAGACTTTCATTGAGATGGAAAGTGAGGCTGAGAAGTTGTGCCGCTTGCCACTCGGGAGGATGAGGTGGCTCGGGGATTGATTTAGCATGCCTGTGGATGCTTTGCTGTTGAGTGTTGTGGCCATGTTGCAACTTGAGGAGGTCTTGGGGGGGGGGGGGAACGCAGGGCACTCTCGCGCCACTGGACAGGAATGGCCTCAGGGTGGCTGGGCAGAGGGATGCCTGGACGTCCTAGCTTGGACTGCTGCCAATGCAACCTGAACGTCAAAAGCAAAGACTTACGTCAACAACTTAATTTTTTTTTCAACAGTCCTTTCATAGCTTCATGTAGGGATGGGAAAATGAAGCCTCAAATTTGCTTCATGAACCAGCTGCTGTATTTTTGAGTCCTCCTGTTTTACTTTTTTTTCACGACTGCCGCCCACTTCAGCACACAACTTTGGCCTAATATTTGGACAACTACTTGTTCCTCATAAAACAAAACTGAGCACAAGTTGACATTGCAGGCTTCAATGAACTCCTGTCATCTCGTATTCCAAAAACTTGGCATTGACGTCCGAACATGTCGGTCATCCCGACAACCAATAAAAAAATAAAATAAAATAAATAAACGTCATCAACAACTGCCGCCCTGCCTCGCCTCCCATGGTGATGCGATTTTATTAGTTTGGCTTATCATCTTCATAAGCAGCATCTAAAAATAGCCTGGAGTCACTTCTTTAGATGACATTCACAACCATAATTCTAGTCTCCTTACCGCCTTGGTATGATATCGTGAATTATAGATGTGATTAAAATCTGCTCAGCGTGTTAGTGGCCACCCCATTGTGTCACTGGTTTCTCCGGCTTTAGAGCCTCAGCCAATTTCAGCTTGTCAGGGAGTGTGTATGTGTGTGCGCGCATGTCCGCCATCACAATGACCTTTCCACAAGCCGGGGGAGCACGCAATGCAGAGGAGAGGCAATAAAAGTAATGAAAGAAGCAAAGGCAATTAAAGTGGTGTGTGTGTGTGTGTGTGTGTGTGTGTGAGGGGAGCGTGGCGGAGATGAGCCTAACTGGAGGCAGGCCTGCAATGCACTACAGCACCATATCCCCCCATAATCCCTCTGTGATCGCACAGCAACCCCCGGTGTGCTCCCAGTCTGATCATCCTCGAGCAGCATTCACCGCCCTAATCCGAGCAAAAGGACAGACGGACGCTGCTTGGGAATGCACACGCGCAAGGAGTCCTTCAGTGAAGAATAACCGCATAGTAATGGAAGCAGCACAAGTGAATGAGTTATTACTCAATAGATTCACACACACAAATTTATACAAACACACGCACACACACGTGCACCGAAGCCTTTCGGGCAAACGTGCACTTGCAATTGTAGAATGCAATGTATGGCACAATTAACTAAGGAAGGTGATTTGCGTAATTTCCGGACTTTACGGTGCACCGGTAAAAAAGCCGCAGAAGCTCCTTTAAAAAAAAAAATAATAATAATAAAAAAAATAGAGATACAAACGGCAGTTGTTTACTGCATGGTCAGAACGATTTTGTACGATGAATGCTCATAAAGGTACATAAACAAATTGTTAAAACCGTGCCTTTTAACATTGCAACAACTTTGCTCATTGAAACAGAACAGACCCAAGAGAAAAAAATAAATTACATTTATTTAGTGTATTTTCTGAACTATAGAGCGCCTCTAGTGGTGAAAAAAAAATCTACAGAAAATCTGCACCATTGTATTAGCCGCATGGTTCAAAATCTAGGAAAAAAGTAGCGTTTTATAGTCCGGAAAATACGGTAAAAAAAATAAATGAACAGATAATGTAGATTATTATTATGAACATGGTCCATTATTAACTTTATGAACTTTTTATGACTAAAATTCTGTCTTAATCGGTTCCCCATCTTCTTGAGGTGTTCAACAGTCACGTGGCAACTGTGACAGATCTAAACGACATAGGTGGGCAGATGAGAGATACCCCTTCATACGCATGAAAAAAATCTCATTGGGATTAAGGAGATTAATTCTGAGAGAGGAACTGTTTTTCATCAAAGTTTGTAAAAAGATGTCAAGTGTAGTGTAATTTAATTTGCCAACAGATGAATGGCTGGTAAATTGCCGCGCTTCCAACTTTTGTCCCTTCGGTTGCCGTTTAATCAGAGCTCGCCGCATTTCAGCACTTTGGAAGATATGACTCATTTTGCTTGTTTCCTCTGGGGTTAAAACATAATTACTCGTTTTGAAGCATAAATTCACACGGAAACTAATTCAATTTGCGAGCATGGCTGGAGGGGGACACTTCGTGGTGTGCCAATGGTGAGAACTTGCTTCGATCGCAAGACGAGCACATGGAATGATTCGCTTTCAGCGATGAGCGCATGACCGTGGCAATTCCACTCGTATCACCCGCAACACCGCAAGACGCTCAATTTGCGCTCCAGTGTGATTAATAGCAGCAGAAAACAAACGTGAAAATGGAGCAAATTTGGTGGCACACTGGATGATATGATTTATTTTTACCAAATATTTTTCATGTGCAATAAAATACTTGACCTTATAGCATTATTTTAATAACATTATTGTTGCTAATAGGTCACACTGTTGTGTTGATTCTTTAGGTTTGTAAAAAATGTAAAAAAAAATAAAAAAATACAATATTTAATGTCAGCACAATATTGCCATTTAAACACGGGATATCCAGTTAACAGTTTTTTTTTTTTTTATCTTTTATGACAGCATGTCAAAGTAAATCAGGCTCACGTTTTATTACCATGTAATAACAATCTGAAAGTGCATGGGACATGTTTTGTACACATTTTAATATAAATAAAATAAAAAAAAAATATTTGTGTATCGTGGGAATTCTTGGAATGTTGAAAAGAGGCCCCAAGGGGATTTGAATGAGGCGAACATTTTGCATTTAGAATGAGAATAAAGGAATGCCCAATTGGAGAAAATGTGGAATTTTTGGAATATGAAAAATAATGGTAGCCTGGGCATGAATATTTGAATCTTTGTCACATTGAATGATTTGAATCATCTGAGAAACATTCACAACATTCAACATTCAAACAAAAACCCAATTTGTCCAACAGTCCAGCCTTTTATAGTCTTCCAACCAACAACCTCCCCTTAAACTAACGGTGCAATCATTCAAATGTTTAGCTCCAAATCTGTCGGGGGCCATAAACGGTGACTTGAAGAGGAAAAGATTTGAATCCTGATAAGATTGAAGCAGATAAAAGCGGCGCTGGTGTGTTTACAGAGCAGTACACTGAGACACTTGTTTGGATCGATATATTGATGCTTTGTAATAGGCTCTAAATGACTCAGGTTAGACGCTTCTGTGCGGCAAAGCTTTACGCCGCTTTGAAATCCCTTTCAGCGCATACTCGCGCAGTTTTTTTCATAGTCGCTTAGTTGTTTTTTTTTTTTGAAGAACTCTATCAAAGCCAATTATTCTTCTTTGCTTGCAAGTTTAAGTATGTAGATGGAATGATCCTGGAATGTTTATACGTATAAGGCCACTTTATTAGGGAATTGTAGGTGGGGAGGACAACAGGCCGGCATGATGTCTCCGTATTGATGGTTTTGCACTGGAAACATTCTGACAACTCGTATCCGATATTTGAAAGCGGGTTTTGGTCACCATGGAACATTTGGAGAGCACCGCAAACGCAAAAAGAAGTTTGAAGTGATGGAATTGGACGTTTTGAATGAATGAAATGATGTTTATTTTGAACACGGGAAGTTTTATTGACGGACACAAACTAAAGTAGTACTTAAAATTAGTGCTGTCAAGCGATTACTTTTTTAAATTAATTAATCACCCAAAAAAATTCCGTAATTAATTGCGATTAATCGCATTTTTTAACTCCATTTTTTTGTGAAACTTTAAACAGGTTTTTGCTTGAATAATATCTTGTAATTAATGTAAAATTAAATATGAAATGTATTTTAAATCAAAGACTGTTCTAATAGTTCTCGTAGATTTTTGAATACGATCTAAACTGAGTCATCTTTACAGGCCTTTTTCTTTGAAAACAATTCTCCAAACTTACACAGTCCATTTAGTTCTGCCCACAAGGACAGCCTGCCGGAAAAACTCCTCTAGGCGAGGACAGCGCCAACTGCTCCAGTCCGTAAAATGACTCAGATGCACGGAACAATAGTTGCAAAAAGTTTTTTGCATGACATGAACGTTATTGCATGACTCCTTCTTGTCTACTTCAGCCCTTTACATCCTTCAGAAGCTCCCAAATTTACTGCTGAGTCGAGAATCATTTTTGCTGGCATTTCAAAAACGTTTCCCTGAGTTTAAGCGTCTACAATATCTGCATGATGCTCTTCAAATGACAAACGGCTCCCAATGGAGGATTATGATAATATTCCCAATATGACTAAATAAGATCGCCACGCGAATGAAGGCGCTTGAGTGCGGCTGCGGGGCAGGGATACTCCTTCATTGACAAGCGAGGAGGAGTAACAGCTAATCGATAGCTCATGAATTTACTGTGGACAACCCTTACGTGGGTGGGTAATCAATATTCCGGGCAATTAGAATCCCCTATCTGCATGGCTGGAGGGACCTCAAACACCCAATTTAGTCCTTAGCCTATCACTTAATTACTAAATCCTCCCTAATGTCTATTGGCAGTTGGTGGGTGGTCATCCACGGGGCCCCGCTGGATGAATGAACATGAGACCTTTGCCAAAGTGCACGTGAAGATGCGCCCGTCCCCATTTTGGCCGGGAAGTTGCCGATCGGAAATGATTCAACGATTGATCAGATGATCGCACAGATATGTGAAGAGGGGAGAATGTTTGATGGCTTATGTCTCGTTTTCTTTTTGGCATGAGATTTATTATTTAAAAATGTGAAATAAAAAAAAAAATCATGATTTTTTTTCTAAGAATAAAGCCTTCTTTTACCCCAACACATGGCAAGTGTTTTTTTTTTTTTTTTTTAACTTTTTGCCCGTGCATGTATGATTTCGATATGCCTGATGAAATCATTTGAGACATTTAAAAGTGAACAATGTCCTTTGCACTGATGGCCGCACATTCACCACAAAACCACACTCGTATCCATTCATTAAAAATTAAAGCCCTTTCTGAATGATTGACGACCTTTTTTTTGTTCTTTTACATCTCATTCCACATTGGTCTCCACAAATGCACAACAATTTGTGGGCCCTATTTTCGTTATCGGCGCAAATCTAGCGCAAAGCTTTTTCTAATTGCGTGTACTGGTGGAATTTTCTTGCGTTATTTTGCAAGCTTTTACAATTGGGCGTGACGGGGCGTTGGCGCAGGAGTGCCGGAGGGGGGAAACATGAGGACCAGAGTTAGACTCAAGTGTTCGAGAACATTTGAAATGCATTTAGAGCAAATTGTGTGCTGACTGTCATTTACACTTGAGTTTGAATGTGATTAAAAAAAAAAAAGAGAGATAAGCCCCCCCCTGAAAACGCCATTTGTGCTTGTTTCCCACGCTTGTCTCTGTTACCGTTTTGAGAAATGAGGCCGCAAATGAAACCCGAAAACTCAACGGACTAAAAACTCAATGACCCGATGGAAACAAAGCAAAAGCCTTCAATATAGAACTGCCCAAAAAAAAGAAAAGGAAGAAAAATACCATGAGTTCTATACTTAAAATGATCATTCGCACGCTCCGAGCTGGTTCTGCATAAGATGCCGTTGATGTGGCTGCTGTTAAAGCAATGAGGCCTTGAAAAGAACTTCACCACTCGCCGACCAAATTGAGGGCTCCCACTGGTTCGCCGTTCTGGTGAGACATATTCATTACACACTTCTTTATGTTTTAATGTGCCTCTTGACTGCCTTTCATGAGCAACAAAAGAATGTTGGACAGCACCAGCCGCTCTAGAACGGCTTAATTCTTACATCGTGTATGACGAGACTTCCCGAGTAAGGCGAGCGACCCGCTGTGAGGTGTGGCTTTGAGGAGCATGCGGGGTTCCGATCTCCTGCTGACCATCCAGTCAGACATGTATGTTTATTTTATGGAAGGACAAAAAGACTCCTTTGATGAAATTGACAGTCTACCTGTCTCGGGGGTGGACGCCTTAGTCCCGCTTCATATTCAAGCCTGAGGGAGGAGAGACGGGCGACATGCATGCACACTTGATTTTGAAGTGCTGAGGAGGTACTAGCTACCATCATGCACGTGCACACACACACACACTGTCACTTTCCTGTCACATGGCCATGAAAAAGGCCTGAGGGGAAGTGCGGATGGGCTCCCGGAGCTTCATTGAAGGGCAGAGCGGGCACCTGCCTCCCTTCACCCTCCAGCTATCTCCCCACCTGCTACACACCACTCAGCCAGCTTGCCTGCCCCCTAATTTGGCTTTGCACCAACGTTGACATTCCGAACCAGGCAGAGCAAAAAAAAAAAAAAAAAAATGCAGAAGGCTGCGATGGAACAGCTCGGTGACAGGTGCCACCGCCAATGTTCGCAGATCTTCCTCGGAGTTGTTAACTATTCAATTAAGCCGCACATCGCATTGAGCGTGCGCCAGCGCCTAATTACCTGTGAGACCTCGCCTGTGAATGACGTGCGTGTGGATGACAGCTTTGACAGCAGGTTACGGTTGTTACCAAGCAGAACTTTTAACATCCAAATACAAGTGCGGAAAATATCGGCGCATGTGTGCTTTCACGGCTCTCCTTTCGCCATTTCCATCTCCCAGCACAATAAACACTTCATGAACAGAAGCCCGCCTTATTGCTCTCAGTAAAATATGAGTGTGGGCATTAGATGAAAATAAAAACAACACCATTTAGGCATGTTTGGAAAATGACTCCCGACATGTGGCCTCTTCATCTCACACCATTAAAATAACGACATGCCAGCGAGAGCTCAGATTTCCGCAGTGCCGCCGCCGACACCCATCAAGACAAATCTATATTTCATGGCCACTTACAGATGTATAAATAGCCAAATGAGGTGCGCTAAACATCTATAAAATGGTACTAAAAGGTTGCCAGAAGATGGCGAGTGTCATGAGGCAGCCGCGATGGTAATCAATCTGGTCTGGGAGGAAAGTCGAGGAGAGGAGTGAGCCGCATGGCGTGGGTAAGAGGCGAGGAGCAAGAGCCGCCACGACGGGCAGCCCGTAAATCGCACGTGCAGGGGCACGCTCGCCCCACCGACACACAAGCACTTCAGGTGACATCAGACCTGATGGATGGCCGCGGTACACTCCATTAAGGCAAACGGGTACGGCAGGCACTGACATAACAAATAATTAGTCACTGCCGGGGGGAGCGACTTAACACGCCGACGGCCTGGCATGTGACGGGCAGTTGCGTTGGCACCGGGGAAAATGATGCTCAATAACGCTGGGGATGTAAATGTAATAAGATAAGGAGATTGAACACAAGAAATACAAAGATGCTCTGGTTTTCTTTACAGAGAGATTATTAATATAGGGTGGATATAAAAAGTCTACACACCCACGTCAAATGCCATTTTTGGGATATTGAAAAAAAAATAAATGCTGATATATAATTTGAAAATCTTTTCCACCTTTAATGACCTACAGCAGAGGTGGGCAAACTTTTTGATTGGCGGGCCACAATGGGTTCTAAAATTTGATAGAGGGGCCACACCTGGAGCAGATGGATGGAGTGTTTTGGTAACCTCACTTCATCGGAGAAAAAAAAATACATTTAATTTTAAATGAAAGTGAACAAAAGCATTACATCAATATATATGTTTTTTAAAAAGTATTTAGAAAATAAAACATGAACAAAGTGTATTCATTACATTTTTTTTTCAAGTTCGGCGGGCCGGATTAAAACGTTGAACGGGCCGCATGTGGCCCCCGGACCGTAGTTTGCCCACACCTGACCTATAGCCCAAGTGATTTGCACTACACTCTTGTATCAATATGACACCAAATTAAATTTTCCTCGATAGATATACGGCCGGATATACAAAACAGTACACAAACAATCTGCTAAATTGTGGGAACAGATTAGTAAAAAATATTTTTTTCCAATGCCCTATCACCAGAGGGGTTTCGTCAATTGGAAAGAAAAAAAAGAGGAACTAAAAATAACGAACTGAAATAACGTGAGTGCAGAAGTGTGCACGGGCTCTTATAATCTGGGATGTGGCTGTGTTCAGAATTAATGAACTACATTCAAAAACTCACGTGAACTGGGAGTCCGCACACACCTGCCACCATTTCAAGTGTCTCTGAATGACCTTTAAATAAAGTTCAGTTGTTCTAGCGGTCTTCTCCTGACATTTTATTGCTTTCGAGCGGAAGCCTGAAGGGTTTCTGCTCACACTGACTAGAATTTCAAACTGTTCATAATTCCTTCCACCTTTTCCAAGGCCTTATTCCAGCGGAAGAAAAATAGCCGCAAAGCATGATGCTGCCGTGAATATACTACTCAAGCATGGGAGAGATTTTTTCTTGTTCGTAGTTGTAGAGTTTGTTGTATGTGCTAACATTTTTTGGCGTCTGTGTGGAAAGTACATTTGCGTTCCTTAGTTTGAGTCTTTTCTTCATCGTTATTTATTTTCTATTACGGTTAGCTAGCCTTGGCCGCGTCCATTTATTTTGTTCCAGTTCCAGCGTTCAAAAAAACCAAGAGAGACACAAGACCTTCACATGGGTGCAAACATAGCGGAAGGGAGCGTGTGTTTTGTCCAGTTTATATCAAGGTAAAAGATCACAAAGAGAAGAAAAAGATGAGATTGGAGAATGTCTTCGTAGACAGGCCCGGCGGCTGAGCCGAAAAATGTGCGGAAGTCTTTCTGGAGCAACAATCCACACTTCAAGTTCTAGTCAGACAAAATTTACCTTCACCATTGTAATCCATCAAAAGACAAACACTTTATCCTTTAGCGTGACTGCACTCCATCAATGTCCCTTTTTGTCTGAAAGCACAAAATAAATCCACAGCTCTATAAAAGATATACTCAGCAACCTTTCAGATGCACGTGCACGCTCTCAAACACAATATACAGTAACCTGCCACTTTAGCAAAACATCAATTCCTACTTTTCTCTCACTGAATCGTATTGTTGAAGCACTAAGTAACGCCAAAAAAGCCTCTTGAATGACTGAATGTATCTCAGCTTCTCTAAAGGATTCCTTTATGGCAGGCAGGCTGGAACATTTCATTGCCACGTTCCGATCAATGAAAATCAGGAAAATTCATTTTTCTTGAAAAGCAACCACATCACAAAAAAGGCCGATTGGCCATGCCTGAATGAAACTCCAACGCGATTCCATAGGGTTGACTGTTTAACGTAGGACGACCGCTTTAGCCACGATGACAAACGCAAACCTTATAAATTCGCACAAATCTCTGAAAGTCTGTGGTCTACCTTACCCCCCAATTTTTTTTTCTCTCGCTCTATGAAAGTGAAATTAATGCCACGAAATAAAAACAGAAATTTAAAGCAGCGCTTCTCGATTATTTTCTGTTACGCCCCCGAGCGCCGCCAGCAAAAGAAAACCAACACATCTTTGTGATTGTGAGCTGGCCAGATGTGCACCGATGGCACTTTAATGACGCAGACTCGGGTGTACGCTCGATTATTAGACTCCAGAGGACAATATTACACACTGGATAATATTGTTTTTCCCCCTGGCTGATGATTCATTATAAAAATAAGGGATGGTTTACCAGATGTCTCCTGGGGTGAAAATAAATCACCTGGTGGAAAACAAAACAACAAACTAAGACAAACACTGTATCATTTATTTAGAGTAGAGGAGATCATTTGACTTGCTTTCATTCAATTTGCAAACTCATTAAGGGGGCAGGCTAATTACGCGGCACAAAATGAGCAAAATCAGATAACGACTTCATTTGTATCTCTAATGCCAACTTGCACGCTTTTGGAAGTCGTTTCACGAACACACAGAGAGAGTAGACAGTCGAAGATTTGGCAGAGGAAAGCACACAACACTTTACTGTTAAATGACTAATTTATTTTACTGTGAAAATGTAGTTATCTAAAAAAAAAAATATATATATATATATATATATATAAAATATCTGGACTGTGTTTGTGTGTTGGGCCAACTTTCTGATTGGCGGGCCACAATGGGTTCTAAAATTTGACAGAGGGGCCAGACCTAAAGCAGATGGATGGAGTGTTTTGTTAACCTCACCTCATCGGAGAAAGAAAAATACATTTAATTTGAAATGAAAGTGAACAAAAGCATTACAACAATAAACATGTCTTTGAAAAACCACAGAATGTAGAAAATAAAACATTAACAAGGTTTATTCATTAATTTCTTTTCACGTTCGGCGGGCCGGATTAAAACCTTTAACGGTCCGCATGTGGCCCCCAAGCTGTAGTTTGGCCACGCTGGATTTCAAACATAGGCTGCGTAAGATAGCTACAGTAGATAGATGGCTATACAGGCAGACAGATTGAGAGAGAGAGAGAGAAAATGAGAGAAAGAGAATAAAGAATAATTCTTGGCGCTCTAAATATATTTTTTTCCCATGTAAAAATTCTTTGTTTTCGTTTAACTGTATTTTGTTCATCAGTGGAACAAAAAAATTTTTTTTTTTGGTTCATCAATGGAACAAAAAAATTCATTTTTTTTTGTTCATCACTGGAACAAAAAAAAAGTTTTTATTTTTTTTTTTGAAGGTCAAATGTCTCTTCTATTCTTTTCCGCACCTGGTCTCCTGATTAATTTCCAACAAAACTGCTGGTCTTGTGCCATCATCAACACAAGATTTCCATGCATCAAAGCCAACTATAAAACCATTTTATCAAGCTCCTTGTCAAATAGCAAATTTCTCATTTTGTTTGCAATATCACTCTCTCTCACTGGACTTTCATGGCTGCAGACATGGCTGTGAGGGGCATTAGAGAATTGTTATTCCGAAGATAAATGGAGTCATCAATCAAAATTAATAAACCCTCTGGGTTGAGAATGATGCAAGCACAGAGTCATGCATGCATGCTTACATATGCACATGCAGCCAAGGTCAGTGGCGGGAGAAGGAGGGAGCAGGTGGAGGAGGGGTGACCAGTGGCTTGGTTTGAACTGGCTGAAACAAAAAGAAAAAAAAAAAAGCATGGTTTAATCTTTCATTTTGCGACACTTGAAGTCAGCAGTTCACTGTCACGTACGGGTATCTATCAACGCACAAGGCAGAACAAACTCATCAAAAACTTGTCACTTTGCCTCCATAAATAATTTGAACGGCTGCTTTGATTACAAATTGTCACCGGTGCCTCGCCCTCTAAACCGCCACGCTCTGCGATTAATTGTGAAAAATAAGGACGAAGAGTGTCCGAGGGGGTAAATGTAAATAAGGTTGCGGAGGAATCAATGGATTTTAATCAATCTGAACTAATTAAAAAGAACTACAGTATATTGTAAAACGATCAAGGTGGATCAAGATTAGAATAAATGTACGATGCACAGAGAACTGTGCGGTAATTAAACGACACAAATTGTCCATACTGCTTCCTGTGAATTGACACCTTGAAAGAGGAGATTGTGCCACTCTTGATCAGCTGTCACGACAACCACAACAAGACACTGACAAGTTAGAATACTTAACTAAACAATTAAAAATGAGAATACAGTTGCATTACACAGCGGGGGAATGAAATGAATTTGATTAAACCTCCATGCCCTTGAACGCTGAACACACATTTATCAAAATTCGGGCCAAGTAAAACGGCTTGTATCATTAAAAACAAAAGGACCTGATAGGAAGCTGTAGGATGTATAGAAATGAGTATTCTCTCTCAATCTGGACAAATCTCTCGTTAGATGAGTCATTAATGGCTGGGAAACACTTTTATATGCAAATTAATGCTTTTACCCATCGTGTTTTTTTTTTTCCTAGGACGTCATGTTATTTGTGGAAAAGCGAAAATCCAAGCGTGATTAAGAATTAAGCACTAAGAGGCCACAAAATGGGGCCAAAGCAATACTTTTATAGTGGACAGGGCTTTGGTCTGAGCGCAAAAAACAGTGAATAATGGCGGATAGAATATGTTTCCACCCCAAAAAAAAAAAAAAAAAAGAAAATCCGTGAGTTGGAGAATATACGACCATAATAAGGAACAGTGTATATATACTCTGTACCCGCAGCATTCGCCCACCTGCTTTGATTTTTAACTTGGTTTGCAAAAGATTCACCCTACAGAAAAAAAAAAAAATCAAAGGCATACTATTGCTCTAACTATGAGATGGTATTAGGTAGAGATGGGCAAATGAAGCTTCAAATCTGCTTCATGAACCAGTTGTAATATTTTTGGACTCCTCTAGATGGCACTCTCGATTCAACCTGAAAGCACACTGACTTGCTTATTTTTTTTTAAACCCTTTATTAAAAGCAACAGTGCCATCTAGATGACTTAAAAATACAGCAGCTAGTTCATGAAGCAAATTTGAAGCTTCATTTTCCCAACACTAGTATTAGGGGAGGTGTGTTCACTGGAGACAGAAAAAAAAAAAATCATACATTTATAAACCACAAATTGCAAGTGAATTGAGCAGTTTTTGTTGGGTGTGCACAGTTACAGCCTCATGGTTTGCTCTAGGCTCCAGAAAAACAAGAAAATGTTGAAATAATTTCCCAGTCCCTAATGGTGTAAGTGTTCCACTCACCTTAATTTGGCGCAGGCATCTTGAGTTGAGCTCTTTCTCAGTGACGGTGCGAATGTTGTTAATGAGCGCTTGTCAGTCTCCATAAACGTCCTGTGATTGACTGTCGTCCTTGGTGTTGTCGCCGAAAGCTTCCAGATCACCCGTGACCCTGAAAGGGATACGGCATTGAAAATACAAGAAGGAAATCATTTCTAACGACGATAGATTGCACTGGCCGAGTTACTTCTTCCCTCAAAATGTTCACAACTGACTGTTCAACCATTTCCAGGTGTTCCACATCATTTGGACAATCGCAAGAGTAGGAGGTTAAAGCAGACAACAGCCGATAGTGTTCATCTCTCTTGTCAACTCCATCCTTCTTCCGCGAGCCATTATCTGGCGACTTTAAGTAAATACTACATAGAGCAATTACTAAAAAGCCGACACCCCACCTCGCACTATTTTTTATTTATTTATTTTTTTTTGTGTCTGGCAGGATAGAGTGGGGCCAAGTGCCCTTCAGCGAAAATGAATTTTCCAATTTCAGATTTCAGTTACTTCGACCATGAATAAATAAACACATGAATAATTGAAAAGAGCACCATAAATAAATAACATCACAAACATTTTCGCTGGTACTCATAAGTATTCTATAGATAACGCGAGCTTGCATAGTAATGGTTAAAAACAGTAGCACTTGGGGATGCATTATTCACCTTTCAGTTGCACCAAATTAAACTTCTCTCAAGAAACTCCAAAATTCTCAGCAATTGTGTTTCAGGATGGTGCAATGTATGACATGCGAGGACACTGTGAGAAAAAAAAAACAAAAAAAAAACAAGAGACCAGTCAAATGGGAGGGGAAATAATGCAGTCATGAAAATGATTTCTATGATGCTCTTATTAAAATAGTTATTGGGATATTTGGAAAGAAAATCAGCAGGAATGTGGTGCTTGTTGGGAGACTTCAATGTACTGTGGAAGTTTGGAAAATTGCTTCTGAAAAATACCAGACTCCATTTAGATCATATTCATGGATCAGAGTAAGCAATTAGAACAATCTTTGTACACTTCGTATTTGGTGGGTTTACATTAATTCCAAGATATTATTCAAGTAAATAAATACCTGTTACAAGGGTCACAAAAAATAGTAGTTGAAACGCGATTAATCACAATTAATTACGGTATTTTTTGTGATTAATTAGTTTAAAAAATATATAATCGCTTGAATTAACGCGTTTACTACCGTTGACGGCTAAAGACGTCAAAGATCTATTTTATTTATTTTTTTTAACTCGGCTGGTAGTGAATATGTTGATACATAAAATAATGGCGAAAGAAGTGCTGGATATGTTTGACAAAGTCCTGACGTAAATACGCTGCACCATTTGTATACCGTTTGCGGTCTCTAAGAGTATTAATTCACACATGCTGGTGCTATGGTGATTTTAGGTGTCACCGCTGAAGATCCACCAGGGTTTAACTTGGATTAGAAATATAATGAATGTGTTTTTGTCTGATCTTGTGCAACCTGGATTGAACAACACAAGGATTTAAAACAATTTCTCACTATTATGAAGATGATATGACCTCATCAAGAAAGATCTCATTACCACTTGTGGTAATGAAGAAAGGATTGGCTGTATAATGTGCTCGTCTCCCAATTGGGAAGGAGGTGGTGGAGGTGAGGTTCGTACTGAATGAGGAGTTAAATACTGATTACGATTGGAAGGATGTTAGAATGACGAAGAGCGCATCAACAAACAGGAAGAAGTTGCCCTTTGTCCTCTGTTGGGCTCCGATTCCACAAAGCTCATTAAAGGATATTGTTAACACGCCTTCTAAGCACAAATTAAATTGTTAATTAAAAACAAAAAGCTCGGATACATTTTAACACCTCACTTATGAATGCCGCGGACAAAAAAAACAAAAAAAAAAACTAATTTCCTCTGTGGTTCTGTTGATTGCGGTCTGATATGGTGTTGAAGTTAATTAGAATGCGTTCATGTGATGTGATGTGATGAGGGGGGGGGGGGGGGGGTGACCGCATGGCACGCTGCCATGAGCTCCCCTCCCTCGCCACCACAGCGGCAATCATCCTGGCTCTGCTCATAATTACTGTGGAATACTTTGAAGATCTTGCCCAGATTTAAGATCCCAATCTAATTTCAAGCCATCAACCTTTGCGGCCATTCCGTACACAGGGGATCTGGTTCTGTTCCGCCTAATGTCGATCGTAGGACCACGGTGGTTCATCTGGAGCAGCACAGTTCAGTTCTGTGAAATGCACATTTTCAATTTAGGCTTCAACAACTTTACATCACTGATTAGGGCTAAGGGCGACCGGTTTGATACACACTTTTGAAATAACAAACTTTAATTTTACGCTATTTGTCATTACACTGAAGATAGAATATTATTATTATTATAAGTTGTGATTAATGATTAACTAGATGAATTTAAGTCACGACATTGCTCATGTTAATGATTTCTCACAATATCAATAAAGGCAGTCCTTGGGTACCGAACGAGTTCCGTTCCTACGCTGGCGATGTCATCTGAATTTCCGTAAATCGGAATTAACGCTTTAAAATCTCCTAAAGCTCTAAATCGGCATTTGGCCTTCCAACATTGTTTCCATCTTTATGGTGTTCCTCTTGGCTGGACCAACAACGCTATTGCTGAATAATAACAATGTCCAATGACTGGTGAGCTATTTTTGGAACATGCCTGCCGGCAACTCATATGGTCCTTGAGGGCTACCATGAGCACCGCGTTGGTGACCTTTTGTCCTAGTGATGGGTAAATGAAGCTTCAGATCTGCTTCATGAAGCAGTTGTAGTATTTTTGTACTCCTGTAGATGGCACTCTCTGTTCAATAGTTTCCTGAAAGCACAATGAATTGGCGATTTTAAAGCATTTATTGAAACCAACAGTGCCATCTAGAGGACTTAAAAATACAGCAGCTGGTTCATGAAGCAAATTTGAAGCTTCATTTTCACTACTCTTCCCTGGCTAGGATTTTTTTCGAAATAACTAAGGTTAGCATTGCCTGCTTTAAAAGCAAGAGTTTATGGCTAATGATAGCTCGCTGTATGTATCGTACATGATCACATGCACACTGGGGGGGGTAACGCTGGAATTGCAAGTGCATCATCCTATTCTGGAATCCATAGAGTAGTCAACGGAGAATAATCGCTTGCTTCCGCTACGGCCTTCAATCATCGCTGTATTGTGTTGCGAGAGAGCCTCAGAGACTTCATTAAAACAACACGTCTGTCAGAGCGCCGATAGGTTTTTTTTTTTTTTTTTTTGCAAAACCGACACCCAGAGAGAAGGTGGCATCACGTTTATGAAGTGACAAACTCACACCGAGGCAAGATCAGCCCGTAAAAGTCCACGGCGGATGAAATGAGCGAGTGTTTGCCGGCATGATAATATACTGTGCTGTGCACCTCTGTGGACCCTTCAATTAATCAACCTGTCCGCACTTTGTTTTGAGAGTAATCTCGGCCAACCACCCAGAGGCGCTCAGCAATAAGTGCTGTGCTTTGAAGGCCGTTGGTTTACGGCGCGCACTGTAATAACACATCAACTCAAATGCTGTACTTTCCTCGCACAAATGGGAACCGCCAGTGAAATTGGCTATCCGATCCAGAGCAAAATGTTCTTTTGGAAAGGTTTCAGTCTCAATTCTAAGAAGAGGCGCTGCCAATAAAATGCAAATTAGAAGCTTATAGCTTCATTTGAGTGGATGAGACGACTTTAGTGGAATGCATTGGTAAATGTGGTGAAGTTTTCTGATGAGGGAAGCAGCAAAGAGCTAATATGTTGGATGTCAGTCTGCTCTGTGGATTTGTTGAAGCAATCTACTTTTTGAAACGATACAAAATCAACACAACTTTCTTCATCACTCAGTAAATAGTTTAGAATTATTTTTATTGTTGTTGTTGTGTTCGTTATTAGCATAAACTCGTGATGTCATTGTCAACATACGAAGCGTTGATTCCGCAATGATGTTTAGCGCATGATGTCGACAAGCTAATCATGTCTTTTGGGTCGGGGAAAGCCAACAAGTTTTTGGCGCACACTATCAAAGTGGAAGGAGAGTGAGGAATTATTTCACCTCACATGAAGAGGTCTGTGATTATTTGCAAATACTGCAAATGACCGCGATGAGTAGATGTTCAGGAAATATTACCTGGCGGGAGTGATGGGGAAAATAAAGCTTCAAATGTGCTTCATGAACCAGCTGCTGTATTTTTGAGTCCTCTAGATGGCACTGCTGATTTAAATAAAGGGTTTCAAATATGTCAACAGTGCTTTCAGCAGAGAGTGCCCTCTAGAGGAGTCCAAAAATACTACAAGTGGTTCATGAAGCAGATTTGAAGCTTCATTGAGCCATCACTAGCAAGCACAGCGTGTTGTCTCTGGATCGGAACACGATCACGCCACAGCAGGAGAGCCTTTTCCCAGCCCACGTCCATGTCCTCTTGTGTTCCCGCGTGTACGTTCTGCGTTAACTCAGTATATGAGCTGCCCATTATTGGCACATAGATTTTAATGCAGGACAAGACATGACATCGTTGGCGACTAGTCAACCACAAATTGACTTCCATTAGTTGACAAAAAAAATAAATATAAAAAAATCTGTAGATATGCAAACCCTACAAAATAAGGAGAAAATCCCATGATCCCAGTTTCCAAGCGTTCATGTTCATTGAACAACACTTTGGCTCATAACGCAAACATGACTGCTTTCCAAGGATGTTGAGCGAGACAGGGTCAAAGGTTGTTTGTTTTTGTTTTTTTGTCAGCACTCTAATGGCCACATTTCCAATTCCGCAGGCTACAGCAGCCGCAAGAGTAATGGTCATTAGATATTTCGGTCTTTCCCTGACATTTCAGGGGCCACTGTGTTAAGAAATTATACTGAGGTGACTGCAGGCTTGAATGGGCAATAGAGAACACAATTTGCTATTGCAAAGGAAATTAAATTTCAAGCTGGAATGACCGTGCGTGCGTGTGTGTGTGTGAAGCCGGCCTTAGAAAGTGATTGCTCTTAAAATGGATGACCTTCCGCCTCTCACGACCATGAAGGATTACTGTGGACCTTTTTTCTAAATATTTGACCAGCATATGCGAATATAACATTCATTGTTCGACACCACGGTGAACGAACGTTTTCCTCCCCGCACTCGATTTGAAAAGAGATTCTGACCTCCATCCTGAAGGCAACGTATAGACAGTATGTGACAGCTCTACTTAAAGTGGGAACTTAATTTCCCTTTAAAAGGAAAGGTCGCGAGGTCAAAACAGGAGTGATCTCTAACATTCCAAACCTCTGTCCTGTATGAAAAAAAAAAAAAAAACGAACAATGAAACCGAGGCAAAATGTGTTACATATAGGACAAAGTACTTCATACAAATGGATCCAATTCTCATAGATTTGTTTCAGAATCCATATTTTTGCGTAATGCCGATCACACCTCTCAGATGATCCATTAGCAGGTTGCGGCCAGAAAGCCCAAGCAATAAGATGATGAGATACACAATGGCGACGAACACACACACACACACACACACACCCACGGGTCCACACACGCACGCACGTATATTGTTTTGTATGAATTCCTTTATTAACTCCTTGACTGCCATTGACGGGTATAGAAGGCAAAAATATATTTTTTTTTACCTGGGCTGGCAGTGAGGGCGTTAACATGCTGCAATATTGTGTTTGAGTACACATTTACTTTGTATCCTGCTGAAACATTTGTGGAGAAAAAGAAACGCAGCCGAGGATGAACATGAAGAAAGGGCGAAATTGGGAAAACACAAGTCGTAACTCCTGCGCGGCCTCTTCCCACCCTGCACTGCAGACACTGATGTATAATTTTAATATCTCTAATTTCCACAGCCGCGGCCATTTTCCAAATGTCATTTTCCAATTTGTGTCAAACCGTGTGACCATTTTTCTTAATGGAGCTTATGACAAGCTCGGCGGCGAGGCAGATATGCAATTCAGATGGAGCGTTTTACAGGCGCAACAGCAGACACACTGGGGTGTTTGTGTGTTTGTCTTTATCAGTGTCAGCTGCCAACGTTGTTTGGCCAACGACGGAGCCAAATATGTGCCTTCAGGGAACACCACCATAATTCCGTCATCAATACGATAATCGTCTTTATCATAATAAGAATGACATTGGCGCCAATGAGAATGGATTACAACATGACATCCGGGGGCTTGAATTGGATCGAGGGCTGATTTGTAACGTTAATGAAAACAGAACCTGGTTTTTAGGTACATTTCGTAGACGTTATAATGACACGTCCCAGCAAATACGTTTTTGATTGCCGATATGCTAATGAGCTTGATGTTTGCGTACGGTCTCACCTTCGTGCAACACTTTGATGATCCAGAAGTAGGTGAGCAGTGGTGGCTTTAGACCAGGCGTGGGCAAACTACGGCGCGGGGGCCACATGCGGCCCATTAAAAGTATTAATCCGGCCCGCCGAACTTGAAAAAATTAAATGAATAAACCAAGACTAATGTCACAAAAGATATATAGTAATTGATCCTGAGGTGAGAATTGTGATAAGACGTCTCGTATCAAGTGTTTCTTGATGGCAACACACCAGCTCGCAATGTCCCTGAGCATCTGAAAGTTCCTGGCCAGTGCTGGAGCACCCTTCCACTGTATCATTTTTTGCCACTCCTTCCCGCCAAGATGGCTGCGGAAGAAGACGAAGTGCTTAGAACAGGTGTGGGCAAACTACGGCCCGGGGGCCACATAAATGTTTCAATCCGGCCCGCCGAACTTGAACAAAATTGAATGAATAAACCTTGTTCATGTTTTATTTTCTAAATACTGTGGTTTTTCAAAGACATATATACTGTTGTAATGCTTTTGTTCACTTTCATTTCAAATTAAATGTATTTTTTTTTTCTCCGATGAGGTGAGGCTACCAAAACAGTCCGTCCATCTGCTTCTGGTTTGGCGCCTCTGTTAAATTTTATAACCCATTGTGGCCCGCCAATCGAAAAGTTTGCCCACTCCTGTTTTAGATGGACATCTTTACAAGTCCTCCCTCAATTCACACACCTCTGGCCCGAGAGTTGAGTGGCAACGAGGTGGGGGCAGGGTGGGGGTCAAAATAACAAGAACAAGTTGAAATTTCAATTCATCCAGTCCCTTTTCTACACGTTTGCGAGAGGCCGTCGTTGAGAGGGAAGGATCAATAGAGTTTAGACAGCAGGGCAGATTTTCTAAGCGCCCGATCAATAGGAAGGAGAGAGGGGAGAAAAAAGACCCGGGCTTTTCTTTGCCTGTTGTAGTAAATGCGGACAAATCAGTGGCCTAAGGCTAAATGGATTGATCAGCTGTTTCCGAGTTCTGTGTTGTAAATAAAGATCCATTTTGAAGTCTGTAACCGTGGCCCATAGGTGAGCGTGGGACTATTTGGACCAGTTTTTTGCAAGATATGGACAACATTAGCATGTATTTTGAACGACTTCTGCTTCTATCAAAAAAGTTTCAATGTGACTTATTCAAAAATGTTCACTTGCATTTGAAAAAAAAAAAAAAAAAAAATCTAATCCCATTTTCTGGCTGATACACATTTTCTACAGGCGTGACCTTTTCCCCAACTTGTCTACTGGGCCGTGACATCGGCGGCTGTGGCAGATTAAAGCCTCCACCAATATGTTGGGTGATAATCAGAAGCTAAGATCCTGACAGGATGACTGATCACATGCTTGCTTCGCCTTCACCTCTGGACTTATTAAAGAACAACACCAAATCGAGATTTCACAAAATGTACTGGTCACCCAAAGTGGAACATGTGTGGTGAAATTCATCACGAAAACCTCTGATCGTCTTCGCATCCCAGGACGATGTGTTTGTCTGTCATGTGAAGGGGAAGGGCTGCTGGCGGGGCTGACAAACGCAAAGAGAAATAAGAGACAAATGTTGGCTTTTGCTCTTAGAAGATGTCTGAATTCCTTTGCCTACCGCTTTGTTTCCTGATATAAAGGTCACGGCGAAATCGCAACAAAGAAAAGTGTGCTTGTATATGGATAGAAGAAAGTCTTTGGACTCGAGCTGTAATTGACAACCTGCATGGGTGACCAGCTTCTCTTCGAATTACAGTTGAAATCTGCACGCCAAGTAAGTTTTTTTGTGGAATAAAAAACATTGTGATTAAAACATGTTGCAGAGGGGGAAGTAAATAAAAAAACTGCAATGACTTGGTTGCATAAGTGTGCACACCTGCGGCTAACTGGTCACGTGGCTCAGAATGAATAAGTCACATTCAAACACACGCTAAATGGGAGTGAGCACACACCTTTCACCATTTCAAGATCCTGCTAGAACATTTAAAATCCATTTGGGCTTAATCACAAGACACTTGAAATGGTGTCAGGTGTGCGATGAGTCCCATTTTATAGAGTGGGTGTGCACACTTGTGCAAACCACATAATGCAAGTTTGATTATGTTTTCTGATGTTCTCTCTCTCTCTCTCTCTACATATATATATATATATATATATATATATATATATATATATATAGGCTTCCTGAATGAATTACTTTAATAATGCCATTCCTCTCATTGTACGCATCACATTTTGAGAAGCAGCAGCAACAATATCTATTAAAATACTGAAATGTCTCCAGGAGCTATTTACAGAAGCAATAGCTGTTTAAAAAAAAAAGGGTGGGCGGGGGAAGGAATAGCCTGACGCAAGAGTGACAGCGCCGGCTCGCTTCTTTCACCAAACACAATGACAAAGTCGTCACACAGGAGCGGTCATTAAAAATTTACATTACAGCTTCCTCCTCCTGCCTGTGGGGAAAAAAAAAATCTCTCTCCGTTTGTTAATAGCATTGTTTTTCTTTCAATATTAACACGTTGGTGGTGACAGATAATGAGCGAGTTGCCGGCTTGGGTATCTGATCAAACCTCATTTACGTGACTGGGAGATTGAATGAAGCTTGTGATCATTAACAACATGTCGGACCATAAAAGGAAGGGCTGGATGTTGTGTTGTGCTACCAACACATTTCATCTCCTGGAACATCTCACTTGCAGCTGATCTGTTCTGTTGTCTTTCGCTGAACCCAAGTACACCCTTAAGAAACTTAAAGAAAGAATGTGATGTCAAATTCCAAATTCAAAGTCTTCAATCGTCTTCGTTTTAGAGGAAAGATCTTTGCCAATTTTATAGTTATGCTACATACATAATTTGTTGTATGCTAATAAATATAATAAGATCCGTTTAACAATCAGTGTTGGATCACTATTTGGCCAGTCCAAGGAAAGAGTCGGGATAAGTTATCAACATTTTGTTTGCATCAGAGCATAATTACCTTTGAAACCATTTGCGCTCTTCCTGGAAACATTATTTTTTCTTTATGTCTAACAATATGTGACAAATTAAATGAATCGGCACAGGAGTAGAGCTACCTTTGGGATAACTATTTGCCAAACCGGAGGTCACTCTTGCTGTTACCTAATTAAGCGTATTAAGCCTTAACAACATATTTACAAATGAATTAAAAGTGCAATTGACATGACAACCACTGGTTGACCTCCAAGTTGTTAATTAAAGGAAATAGAATGAATCTGTTTGCGGGTCAAACTGTTGACATCAAAAAACCTTTATTAATTGTACAAGCAAAGCAATTTACATGCAATTTTTATGTTTAAGGTTTTTTTCCCCCCTCATCTTTATTATTCTCCGTATATTCTATATTGGAAGACAAAATAAATAAATAAATAAAAATCATGATGTCTCCAAAAGGAGAGCTTTATCATTAGGTGATACTCAGAAAAAAAAATAAATAACTAAACTTTTTTTTCAATGTTTAGTGATCGTGTTTTTTTTTCTTTATTTTTTTTTTTTATTAATTATAACAGTAATTCACTACACTGTTATAGTCCAAAATATTGTTAGTTTTGCCTTAACGGTGCACCCTGGAAATATATTTTCTGACATTTGCCTAATAAAATATTAAAACGGTCACTACTCTCATACCGTTCCAGTCTGATGATCGGCATATCTCAATGAGTGCTTCTTAATGTGGTCAAGTCCCCACAGACTATCTGTTCCATATAACCTCCCTCCCCACTGTTTTGAGGTATTTGGGGTATTCGTGGGAGGAGAGATGAGCTATTGAGAGTGTTTATGTTCCTGACTTGTAGAGAGCCTTCTAATATGTAACACTGTGCACTTTGCTATTCAGATGCCTGGGGCTATTCTCTAAGTGGTCTTTACTTTGAAAACACAGGAGCCCTCCAGGGGGGCGATGAACAGCGGTTGTGTGCTCGTGAGCGTACACATGAGGTGGTGGTAATCTGGGAGGCAAGATAAAGAAGATGAGGAGTCGGAATAATACAACCACATCAACTATCGGTCCGTGTCGCACCGTGATAGGGAAGGGTGTCTTGTGAAATCCACCGAGGCTTTGTCTGTGATAATGCATTCTTCTGATGCATATGGGAAAATTGACATGGACTCAGTTGGGAAAATGATTCAACACTCGGTATTGTCACTGGGTCACACCACATCAGATTCAAAGTAAAGCTAATTCACATATGACAGGTGTGTCGATTGCCCTAACTTTTTCAGCAAAATAGCGTCATAGCCGGCGGTGGCACTGGAGGCGGGTTGAATATTGAGCACTGGGGCGGTGCAACACGTTCAGATGTGTAACCCTGATTAACACTAATGAAAAAAAAAAGTGACAGAAAATGCACAGATGGATGGACGGCAATGGGGGGGGGAAAAAAAAATAATTTCCTGACATTAAGTCACACTTTTTTTCACATATAGGCTGGCTGCTCCAGCGACTTATACTCTGGAATAGTGTGATGGGAAATTGAAGGTTCAAATTTGCTTCATGAACCAGCTGCTGTATTTTTAAGTCCTCTAGATGGCACTGTTGCTTTAAATAAAGGGTTTAAAAAAATGGCTTTCAGCCCAATGTTGAACAGACAGTGCCATCTACTGGAGTCCAAAAATACTACAACCGGTTCATGAAGCAGATTCGAAGCTTCATTTACCCATCACTACTCTGGAGCGGCTTATACATGGAAAAAAAAAAACATTTTGAGACAGCCACAAGAGGGAACTCTAGACATATGCACCGATATCTCCTACTCCTTACAAAGACAACTGAGAAGGACCGGACACAATCGACTAATATTGTGTACCCAACAAGCTGCAAGAAGTGACATTTGCAGCTGAAAATAAATCGAGTGAAAAAAAATAGATGGCCACAGCTAGAGCAACGGGTTCGCCCGTGGCTGCTTGAACAACATGCTGCGGGAGAGGCTTACAGTACATCTTCACGTTCAGGTAGTTGCCAAGAGCAAGGACAGCGGTGTCCCAAAAACATTAACATGAACACTTGACACCTTTTCCATTTACGTTTATTTTTCGTGTCGCTAAATAACCTTCATCCCGTTTGCAGATCTTACATCTATTCAACCTGTTCTTTATTAATTTATTAATATTATAACTTGCTTTGCAAGATGAAATGCCTGTTTTTGATGTAGTATACTGCGAAATAAATTACCTGCAAAAAAATGCAACTTATACTCCAGCGCGACTAATATTTGATTTTTTTTTTCGACCTCATAATGCTTTATTGTGCTGGTTTGATTTATTCTCCGGAGCAACTTGTAGGCCAAAAAATACAGCACACATTTTTGTTTATTGCTGCCCATGTCTATTTTGGAAAAAAACAAGTAAGCCCAAGATTCCTACATATAGTTTTCTTCAATAATTTATTTGGCAATCAGATCATGATGCCGTCTTCTCGACTATTCCCATCCCTAATTGCGTGTCCTCTCATTGCTTGTTTCCAATACTTCTAAAAGGAGAACATCAATGGAAATAGAGGAAGAAAAAAAAAATCTCTGGTAATGTCACCATTTTTTGTAGCTCTAATTAATCAAGAGTTCAACAGACACAGCGCAAGCACAAGAGCAGAAATGAGACGGTGACCCAATTAAAATCAACTCCAAGCTCAGACTCACTCATCAAAGCAAGCCAAGCACACAATGAGCAGGAATACAAGGAGAACAAGCTTTATCAGTACCTGAAAAAGATTCGCTGCATTAATATTCCACCTTCATGAAAACAGTCACCCCCCCTTTCCAATTCCCTTGCACTTATCTGCCGGTGTTTGGTTCATAAATATTGTGTCTTATAATAATCATCATATTTTTTTCTCCCTACAGTTACGCAGATAGGATCAGAGACAATTACCAGAATGACAGGTTAAATTGGAGCACGCTGGGAAGAAAAAAAAGGTTGCCATGGTGATTCATCTGAAGACTCAGGTTGAATGTTTGCGTTGCTGTGATAAAATAGTTTATTCAACTTTGGCCATTTGCTCACTATTTTGGACAAGGCAATGCTGAATGCAAACGCAAAATTAATTGGAAACACTAAAACAAAGTTGGACCTATAGTACATTCTGGTCAAAGTTGGCTCAATGCCACACCACAAGGGTTTGCTAAAAAAACAGAACAGACCCAAGAGAAAAAAAAAAAAATCAGGATTTATTTAGCGTATTTTCTGAACGATAGAGCGCCCCTACTGGTGAAAGAAAAATCCACAGAAAAGCCGCACTGTTGTATTAGCCGCATGGATCAAAATCTTTTAAAAAAGTAGCGGCTTATAGTCCGGAAAATACGCCATACGAGATGCACGTGTGAGATTCCTCATCAACAGTTGCATTTGGAATCACTAAATAATTTGAAATCCAATTTATGAAAAGCCAATCAAAAGTTAATGGCAACATATACGGGAGCGGCACTGTTTTCTATCAGTAATGACGTGACAGCAAATATATTGTATGCGGCGGCATGAAGGTGCAGCTCTCCTATCTGGCTGCTATTTGCATCATAACACGGTGTGCAATATTAATTCCCGAGTTTACTGCTTATTGGAAGTGCATCGTATGAAAAGCCATTATGGCTCCAAATAAGAAAGCCATTCGCCGTCACGTGGATTCGGCTCTATTAAAAAGAAAAATCTTGTTAACCATTTGGAATTAGAGTCATTTGCAACAAGCATTCTGCTGCACTCCAGGAAAATAAGTCATTATGTTTCTCTGGCTTCTATCAGCTTTTTTGCACGAGCAAAGTGGGAAATGGCGGAGCGCGAGAGCGCGTGAATGCAAAGGTAATTAAAGCGCTCGCTATCGGTTTGTTTAATGTAGGCTTCAGGCGACGCAAGATGAGAAACACGCTCGTTGTTCTGTCTCTGTCAACAAGCCACTGGCTAACTCTGTGCTGGCCCATACGTCACTTATTGGAGTCCTTCAATTTAAAAAATAAATGGCTGAAAAACCTAATGTGACGATTTCTCTGGCTTTATCTGGCTTTCGATTGCGTGCCAACCTAATTAAATTGCATTACCATTTTTCTAGTATCAATCACTTAGAGCATAGGTGTCAAACATCAGGCACGGGGGCCAAATCCAGCCCCCCACTTTATTATGTGCACCCCCTTCATGCTTCTTGCTAAAATACCCAAATTGCAAATTGTCTTCACTTTTTGAAATTCTGATTTATTGCAAGATTTCTAGGTTAGCAATCCATCTTTTAAAGTAATAATTTTTAAAAAGTAATAATATTTTATATATATGTATTTTCAGCACAATATTGAGCAGAGAGCGCCATCTACAGGAGTCCAAAAATACAACAATTGATTCATGAAGCAGATTTGAAGCTTCATTTACCCATCACTAGCGTACTTCCCGCAATGTGTAATTCTCTGTTCCTGATTATATGGAAAGAAAACTTCAACTTGGAAATAAACAGCCTGAATCCACTTTCATGAAAATGTTTTTACTTTCTGCCTGCTTGTTGTCAAGTGAATTAAGTTGCGTTCACTGCCACCACACAGCTTACATGTCTCAATTTGTTTTCCTCACAAGTCAAGAGGACGGACGGATGGATGGATGCAATTTTTCTTGTAAGCGTCTTGTCAAGAAACTACGACGACCTTCGGTGAAGAGAGACTTTTTTTTTTGTTGTTGAAGCACTCCATTGTAAAACTTGTTCCTACAAATTACAATACAATACAACTTTAAAGTGAGGACCGCTAGAGTTTGCGTCTTAGAGGGTGCTATTCATTTAAAATAGTAGCAGTAGAACACTGAATGCATAAGGTTAGAGGTCACGGATGCGTCTGACTGAGGAGTCTTCCCATTATCTTCCAAGTGGCTGTCATTTTGCAATCATTTTTTACTATATTTTTAAAAGAAGGTTTTGTGGAATATTATCTGGAGTGTCAGACTGAACAGTACGGCGCGTCTCAAAGCAAGACCAGTGGACTATTATTGGATATTATGTACTTCGGGCAAGCAATGATTTACAAAAAGAAAAAAAAAAATTGCCAAATGTTAGAAGTCATTGACAATTTTTGGAGTCAACAGAAGGATTGCTGGATGGTGTCGTGAGCCCTTAATCCTCCTCTTGACCGTGACCGACCTGTGATGTTTTCAGCTCTGCTCATTCCTTCATGGGCGAGAGAAAAAAAAAAGGTGACTTAATGTGTCGCATGTATGACCTCTAAGGTGTTTTATGACGGGACCTTCAGGGCCTATTTAGGAAACCTGGCGTGCTCCATCCTGACCACAGGTATCGATCGTCAGCAATGGCCGTGGCGTGGCGACTACTTAAAGCCCTGCTTGTGCCCTCACAGGCAGATGAAAATGAGACCTTGGTGTGTAATGATGTGTGCATGAGCAGGGCGAGGAGACCGCAGAGACGGAGAAGGAGGAGGAATTAAATCATCGCTTGGCTTCTTGAGGAGAGACACATTGCAGCTTGGCTGCTTAATGCCGGATATGTTTGTGAGAGGGAAATTAAAAAGAGAGCAAGGCGAGAGTGAAAGGAGGGAAAGGGAGATAAATGGCTGTATGTGAAGGCGGTAAATGAGAGCATCCTGATGCAAAGAGCTGTGAGCGGATGTCCCTAATGGGGAGAGGCTGGCTTGAGCTGACCACCATGTTTATGCTTCCTCGAGCTCATACGAGGTCCTCGCAGCAGTGCGATAACCACACTTCATGCTAATTGGCAAAAAAAAAAAAAAAAAAAAGACGGTGCATAACAAACACAGAGGAGATAAAGGTCTAATTTGAAAGGGGGTGAAACGATGGATGAAATGCTTCTAATCATACGAGGTATTTTCTAGTCTGTGAGCCAGAGGCCTCAGCCCGGGCCTCTGGAGAGCAACAAACCTCCACTGCAGTTTATCTTCAAGTTAAAGCACACACATGCGTTCTTCTTTGGGGTTATCATTAGGAAAAGCTGCACTGCTGGTCACTATAAGTCTCCATTTCACTGTGTAATTAAGTCTGCCACGGGGCACACATTTTCCAGTCACAAAAAAACAAAAAAAAAAAAAAAAAAATTATAAAAAATTTGCATTGTGTCTGAAAATCAGATATTGACCCGTGTTGTAGTGATGGGAAAATGAAGCTTCAAATTTGCTTCATGAACCAGCTGCAGTATTTTTAAGTCCTCAAGATGGCACTGTTGCTTTAAATAAAGGCTTAAAAAAAAAACGACAATTCAATGTGCTTTCAGGACAATGTTGAACAGAGAGTGCCATCTAGAGGAGTCCAAAAATACTACAACTGGTTCATGAAGCACATTTAAAGCTTCATTTACCCATCACTACCGTGTTGTCCCAGGACAGGTTGTATGCGATCTCTGTTCTAGTATAATACAACACATGGTTGGGACTGGGAATTGGAAAAGACCTTGTCGTGGCTTTTTTGTTTCACCTCAGTGACCTCATTAAGCTAAGCCCTCTTTCACATTATTAAGACGTTTGTGGAGAAATTCACAGAAAGGCCGATTTAAAATAAATTAAGAAAAATGCATTGAAGAATGCATACACGCACTTCATAAATCACGCGGGCAAAGCTGGAGCTGGCTTTCCATAATTAACTGCAGACTATTTATTTTATCCTGACGGCCTGTCTACAATGCGGAACATGCTGAGGGGAGTGTGGAATATTTTAAGAACAGTGAAAGAGTGCGCCAACAATAATACAGTAAGTTGAAAGGCAAACATTATGTAAATGCATGCAAAGCAGAAAGCTAACATTTGTGTTGTGTCAAGTTTCTATCCCCCCCATGAAATTTCAAATAATCAATGATCCATCTAATCGCTCTATTTGTCATATATGGATATACTTGTATGTTGTTGTTTTTTTTTTTAATGATTTCAGATACGAGAACTATTGTAATCATGTTACTCATCCGATCAGAAAAAGACCTTTATATTGAATATTTGTTTTAATATACAGCTAAATTTTTGCTTGATCAGTTAGCATGGCAGCTAACAGGCTAGCAAAAACAAACGTGCACTTGGAGACCACCTTCTACATCTATAGTTGTGCTGCGGTTGATGGGAGGAGGGCTTTTAAATTTTTAAATTATATTCAAGATAATTATAATAACAATAATAATTGCATTCTTATTATTATAATAAGAATTTCTACAATTAATCCAGATGGATTGAAGCACAAAACGCCACAACTACCCTAAATATGGTAAACTACACTTGCCCTGACATGAAAATTAAGTTTTTAAGAGGATATCCATCTGTCTATGAAAATAAGGCCAATATAATTGAATTCATATAAAAATTTGGACTTGTCTGTTTTGGGGGAAAAAAAAAATTAAAATTATTTTCTCCAACGACCTCTTTCCTTCCAATTAGCCTCTAAATTGCTTGAAAAATAGAAAGTTAGATTTAACCTAGGAAAAAAAAAAAAGACGCAAATTATACGGTCCGTTATAAAAAAAAAAACCTAAAATTGGTAGCTAAATCGTCCTCCGTTTCTGTAATGACCCATAAAGTATAAACAGCACTGACATGGTGGCATAACATTGACTGTCATTTTCCACTGACGACCTGACTGCGCAACCATAACCTGACTACTTCACATACAAATGCCAACTAAACCACTCGTGCCAATCAGCTGCAACTCTCTCCTGCCTCTCCTCGCACATTTGGGATTTGGGGCCTGTTCCCGTCTGAGCGTGTCTTTGCCACAGTCGGTGCTGCCTCCTCGTGGGCACAGTGCCCAGCCTGGCAGCGAGCCACATCAGTAACAACAACATCTCTCTCGTTACATCCTGACATCAGACTGCCTGTGGCACTTTCCTCTGTCTTCATTCTGCACCACAGCTGAGATCAACACTTTGAAAGCATGCCCTCCAACCACTCAGGGAAAAATAACACAATCTCTGCTATTGGGAACAAATAGAGCGCTCATACATTTGATTTGCTCGATTATTATGCAATCACACTGAAGGCAAGTTATTCATAAACAATGTTACTTCAAGGCAGCATACCAGGTGTATGAAGCAGGTGCAAATGTTGGGGTACGAGCCCACGCTCTGTGCGTGAAGATGAATTCAGTTTTGCACATTTTTTTATAAATCAACACAAAAGGATGGAAATTGAGTTTCATGTTGTTGTTTGGCAGTATTTACACAGACATGACAGGAACCCTGCCAGCGGCACATTCAAACTTGTAGGAGGTACAGCATTATTTGATCTTTGTTACAGCCGTAATGGCATATGTACTCTATTGAAGCTGCAATCACTCATCTTAAAACTTCCAAAGAGTAAAAAAAACAACTTAAAAATTATTGGAAATGCCTTTTTGTATTGTGTTGATTAATAACCTGTAGTTCATGCAATCTCGCACGCTTTTTTTTCCCTCCTCAGCACAACTGAGAGTAAATTAGTGAATAGACTTTTTTACCTGTCAATATTGTAGCTGGTATCAGTGTATCTTGGAAAATTCTGTTTTACACATTTAATTGAAATCTTATTAGTCTCTCGCTACACGGTTGCTGTGTCTCTCCACTCACATTTGTCACACTTCCACAGTCTAATGAGGTCCGATTAAAGTGCAATTTTCGCAATCCTGCCTTTACAAATAACGTTCAGTTTGGACTTCCATTAACAATATTTGTTCACGGCACTGTGTCATAATGAGGTGTTTTGAAACTAAACTAACAAAAATTTGACATTTCAATATACTATACATTGTCCTGACTGTGCTGCAAGCAGCATGAGATGATCAGTAGTGAACCGAGCCCGAATGGTAGTGATGGGAAAATGAAGCTTCAAATTTGCTTCATGAATCAGTTGTTGTATTTTTAAATCCTCTAGATGGCACTGTTGGTTTAAATAAAGGGTTTCAAATATGGCAACTCAGTTTAACTCCTAAAATCCTACACACGATTTTAACAGTCACTGCACGAAAAAAGTGTGTCTGCTTCAGATTTATAATTTGGTTTCCCCGGTGAGTAAAAAGCCTTGGAGGTGAGTGCATGCACAGCAGTCATGTTTGTTAAGATACATGGCGAGAGTCTCCCCTTTTTCCTCAAAGAAAATAAATATACAGTCATTACATTCTGCACACTGCATATTTCCACATCCTTAACATATTGCACGGGCTCGGAGCAAATGTGCATTGCTGCACATGGGGAAATACATAGCATGAAAAATGACAACAGAGTGGGATAACTGCGGACCTGGAATATAATGGGGCGGTGGAGCGGAGGAGAAATAATCATACCGTGAGGTGGGGTGGGGGGTGAGGAGCAGTGGGAGGAGCGAGGAGAAGATGAGTCTGTGGCCTGTGGCGGGGAAATGGAGCTCTACTGCTCTGCAGCAGACTGCCTGGTCCCCCCCCCCCCCAATAATGATCCTTTTTGTGTAGAGACAAAAGTGACGAACACAGAGAGGCTGCAATAGTGTCTATACTGTACAGTTAATCAGCGAGGTAGTTCCAAAGATCCAAAGCAGACAAATCATATTCTAATTACAGTACAGGTTAAAGCCAGCCGTGTTCTTTCGAGCTGGCCCCGTGGAGCCGTAATCACCCTGCAGTTCCTGCTGTGAACGTTAGGTGTCTCTCTTTCACTTTGCAAGGCTTGACCCAAGCCTGAGTGGAGCTCTCTGCTCCTGAACTCCCATCTCCACATAATATATACACCATCATTTGAAAATGGCAGCTTTTTGAAAATTCACCTTGATTATCAGACATTAAAAGTGACTTCTCCAGAGCTGAGTGTCTGGCTAGGGGGATGGCTGCAGACAGCGGAACAATACGGCATGCTTGGTATTAATGCCTGGCTGGGGTGTGCAGGGAGAAGAGAGGAGCCAGCCTTTGTTCTCTCCTCTAGCCAATTATTTTTTTACGTGTGCCTCTTTTCACAACAACAAGAGAGAATTTAATTTTAATGCACTCGCTGGAAAAAAAGGGTAGGAAAAACATTCTTAAACAGATAAGGAGACTATATAGCATGAGCAGCTAAGTAGATGTACATGCACACATCTATGAGGCATAGATGGATGGCAAGGGCAACTAGGATGACATCAACCCAAACGCACACTCAACGCACACACATCCGCACAGAGAAAGCGAGCGAGAACAGCATGAATCCCTTCATGCAGAATGAAATATAAAACAAACACGGCCTCGCTCCCAAACTCATGCCAATTCACAACATGGGTGCAGCCCAACCCTTCGAGGAAATTAGAAGAAAGACACCAAAATAATACCAAGCATGTTTCTTTATACCATATCGGGGTGAAAATGATGGGGACCACATTAACATGTGCATAGCCAAAAAAGCTCCCTGGAAAAATAGCGAGAATTCCTGATCAAATAGCATGGAAAATAAATACCTACAATTGCTGTCGGTAGGTATGTGGCCAAATATTCTTTTAATTGGGAGGGCACTTTATCTTTCTGTCAGACAAGCTGTAAAATAAAATTAAATTAAAAAAAAAGTGGTTCAGTTCCCAGAAGGAGAAGAGCACAGCTTGCTGGCCTTTTATTAATGTTGGAGCTCTGATATATGCCTATGCTTCGGGCTTTTATCATGAACCTGTACTATAAACACACAAAAAAAAAACTTACAAGCCATTGTGAAAAACCAAGGCAACAACTCCTGAACAATTCCACTGTATTTCCCACCAAGCAATTAGCATACACCGATTACTGACGAAAGTTCGACAACAAACTGTCAACGCAAGCAGCATAACAGGGCATTTTTTAAATTTTTTTTTAAGTCTACAGGTTAGCATAATGATAACACATCAAGTGCTCAAATGTAGAAGAAACATAAAAATCCAAAAGCAACAGAGCAGAGTGGAGAGCAAACAAACACAACGGTGCATCCGCAGCGTGAGCCGGTATTGTAACAACCCATGTAAAATGATTAAGTCACAAGAGAATAAGAAAACACACAATGCATCGTACACACAAAAAGACTACAGCAAGAAAAGAAAAAAAAAACAGCTACAGTTCATGCAAAGCAAGTTATGTGCTCCAAACTGACTCATGCAAACAAAGACGGACACACTCTTACACACACACACACACGCACGCACGCATTTTGTGCACACACACACACACACACACACCCCCACACACACCCACACACACACACACCCCCACACGCGCGCACGCACACTGACAACACAGCAGCTAAATTAAATTTCAGTCCTTGGGCAGACAACTAAACTGCTTGTGTGTGGGACTCACTCTGAGGCACAGCAAAAGCAATTCTCAGGAGACGGTGAAATTAAAGGGCACAATCCTGCTTGTTTATGGTTCTCACTCTCTTCTCCTCTCAATCACATGTTTTATTAGCAATCATTCGGCCCTAAAAGTCAGGCTTTTCGGCCGACCACCAGCATCACGACGGCTTTTGCTGGACTTTGCTTGCACGTAGCGCTTGCATTTATTCACACCTGAAACCTTCGATTGGCAAGAAGCCCCAATCAAGTCCATAAGAACCTTGTGAGAGGGATGCTATCTCGCGATTAATTTTTTTTTTACAGTTACAAACTCTAATTTGGGCGCTCGTTTATGGCGGGTGTAATTCCACTGTTTGCCATTAGAAGGCAGCACAACAATTTTGTTTGAGATGCTGCAGATTTGAAAGAAGAACAACGGAACGGGAAGTATTTCAGCGCAGGATAGTTTTTGTTGCAAAGTATTGAATGTTAGCCATTTTAATCCTGCTTCTTTTATCTACATAAAGTGATGGCTGTAGGTGAATGTTACAATGTACATCTTTTGTTGTTGGAAGATCTCTGGATTTGGAAGGTGGCGCTAGAGAAAGTCAAAGGGTGGTCATTTCAAGATACGACTACCATGCATGTATACAAATAACTGTTATAAATTTATGAATATCCTGAAATTCCGTTCAGTGCCGTTACTTTTGTCTAGAAACTGTACTTTTACTCTACTTACATATTTTTTTGTATGAAGTCAAAAATACACTAACTGCGAATATCCTTCTGCAGGGGAAATGTTGCCATCCATAATGTATACAGTATATTGTAAATATGGTCACAACCTCCAAAATTTGCCTGGATATGTTATTATTGAGGCATCGCTTTCTAACCTCCAGCCCCCCCCATCTAGTGTAGCTTTGCTTCTCTGTCCTCTGTCTGGAAGAAGTAATCTTCTCCTGAGCTAGCACTGTTGGGATTAGCCAATGACTGCAGATAGGATACATGCATCATTAAAGCAGAGGGAAGGCTGTGCAGTTCAAGTCAACACAAGGTTATAGAAAGGAAGGTGAAAAACATTAGAAATGTGTGGCTACCTCATGCTATTTTTATTGACCATATTGCTGAAATGCAACATTTTCTCCATCTAATCTAGGAAGAGATTTTCTAAATGGAGCAACATGACAGGATTTCCCTAAAATTAAAATCTGTCAAAATCCAATGTCTGGTAGGAAAGGCCACTTCAACCTGAGATCAACCATTGCAGACACATTGAGGAGAAATTCATAATTCTGGTGAGAAAAAAACAAAAACACCTGCTCATCAAAAAAAAAAAATGGCAACATATGAACCGATAAAGTCATTTGAAAAATATACAACATTAAAAGTGTCAGCGAAGGTTGCTATAGATTTATGCGATTCACTACTCACACTTACCTCACATGAGGAACCACATCATTTCGACCTTTCTTTTGGAAGTTCGCCGGTTGGTCTAAAAATAAAGAGCATACAAATGAAGTAAAAGATTTCAGGCCCATTTATGGAAGCCTAGAAAAATAACAATGGCCATCCTCATAACTTGATATAGTCATATTTCAAATAATCTTTCCAAATTGAAATAAATGGAAATGCCATCAATCAGTTCCAACTACAAGGGGAAAAAATATTCGTGTCTTAAAATTTTTAAGAAAACTTGCACTCTGATATTGTACTTTATTTTTTAATGTTTTTTATGAATGTATAATAATACGTATTTATAATGATTAGTGTATATTTGTATAGTATTTTTTATGTTTTACTTTAAACAGATGGAAATTATTTATATAATACTTATACTTGGCATATTTATATACTCTAGTTTAAATAGCTTATGACTAGTTTGTCTACTCATGATTGTATTATTATTGTTATTTGATTTTTTTGTGTACAGCGCTTTGGTATGGCTGCAGCTGTTGTTGACAGTACTATATGAATAAAGTGGAGTTTAAAAAAAAATGACAAGTGACAACAAGTGCTATATTTTAGAAAATGGATTGAACAAGAACACACTCACCTGTCACAACAGCGGATCTACCTGTGCCATTTAATACTAGAAATGTTCGTTACTCTAGCTATAATAAGAATAATAATACCTATCAGACAGTTAATCAAAGGCCAATATTTTGATCCAGCTCTCGTATTGGAATTCAACATATTGAGCAGGTGTACCTAATGAAGTGTCCAGTGATGATCTAGGAATATCTCAGTGGTCTAAAGACGTTAAAAATGTATAACGAAATAGATGAAGTAGTGAGACGTCCGCTAAAGCAAACGTATTTAATAATATTTTGCCACTGTGTTCGTGTGTACCTAGGCTGAGTCCTCAGTTGGGTGCTTGCTAGTCAAGTTCAGTCCCGTGTTCCATGTTGTCTGGAGCACCACTGCTACACCTGAAGTAAAAAAAAAAAAAGAAAGAAATGTGTAGAACATATGGAGGACAGATGGGGGACCACCAGCTCACAGATGATATTCTATTCATTTTCTTGTCTGACAAGACAAATCCAAAAAAGTTAGGTCTGCATGCAATATATTTGCCATTGAGCGCAGTACAATGTTTAAATGCAAATGAAGCTGTTCAATGCTAAAAATAAATTCTAAATGTTTTTATGCTCATGTTAATCTGTTAAATGTTTGAGATTGCACACATTGTAGCTCGAAAACAAGTATCCCTCACAAGACACTTCATCAAGAACCAACATGATGTTAATGCTGACCACATGCGCTCAAGATCACACGCTTGAACTTTTTCCTCAAGCTCCACAATAGGTTGTGACACCCACAAACGTCAGTTCAAACTTTACAATGCCAAAAGGAAGCTTTTATGTTAACGGTGCCCAGAAGTACTATTGACTTGCACTCTGTGCTCAGAGGCCTCTGGGGACGAAACATCACGCCGTGTCATGTATGGTAGTTTCTGGAGAAATATAAAGTCGGAGTAGTAGTGCGCTAAAACAGATGGACGGATTAAGGTATGGCATTTTTACAGAGGCATTGTGGGGCAAACTATGCTCAAGCATGTTTCAAAAACACAGTAAAACAAAACTGTGCCGTAACAAAAGCCGAGAGAATGACTTGACTGAAAGAGGAAAATGTTGACATCAAATAATTTGAACATGATAAAAGTAGATTACAGCTAGCTATAATACAATTGCATTTTTGTTTCTTTTTTTTTTTTGTGAAGTGGTTATTGAATGGTGGCCCAAACGTAGTAAAATCCAAACTACATTTTTGCTCACAATGCATACCAGCACCCACAAGATGCGTTCCAGCTGTTTTATAAATCTCATCATTGCCTTTTCAGGTTTCTGCCCCAAATGAGTGACAAAACACAGCTTTTTCATGGCGTAATGTTCATGATCAGTGGTTTTGTTTTGCCTGTTTCGAACCTTGTTTGTTATCCATATCTGTATGTGCTTTTAATTTGTATTATTTATTTATTTTAATTACATCTCCATTCTAAACTCTCACACACACACACGACCACCCTTACCTTGCAGAACAGCAACGTGATGTGTTTTTATATATCCTATTCAGTATTATTTTCCATTGCACTAAATATTCTCTTATTTATCTAATTTATATCTTTATCGGAATTATTGTTGTATTGCACTGGAGAGGAGAGCTCTCTAATCTCGTTGCACACTTGAGTACAATGACAATAAAGGGATTTCTGATTCTGATTCTGATTAATTTTTTAGCCTCACATGGCTCAATAAAGTTCAATTTAAAAAAACTATAATAATGTAACCATTTAATTAATCATTTGTATAGTGGACCTAATCAGTCTTGGTAATTCCTACCTAGAAAACCTTTTTTCCAATCAAAACTTACCTGCACAATCGAATTATTCACAGATTCTAGATTTGCCCTTTTTATGGTACTAAATAAAGTAATCAAAAACATTAGAGGCAAACTACTTAATATAAGGTCGCTTATATGCAATAATTATAAACCTCCACAATAATCAATAAACCCAGTGTTCCAAAACACATTTTGCATTGTATGTCACTAGCGTGCGTGAGTAGACCCAAAACGCACGTGTCACTCGCATGGATGCATTATATCTCTCAAAATCCTGTTCAGGGAACATCAAGTAACTTCAGGAAGAGAACTGCTAAACAAATGAACATTGTTATGCTCAGCTCAAGATGGGAAGATGAAACGGGAAGGTTCTGAGGCCTACTGGCAAAACCCGAGCCTTGCGGAGAGCACTGGACCTGCTCGTGGAATTCTTGGACCCGCTGGCCCGGCCGATGGTGACGCGCCAATCGACTACGTAACTCGGCAAGATCATGTTTGGCTTCCATTCTTCAGAATGGTCCTGAGACATCTTGCTCTTGGATGTTCAACTATTGAACCACAAAAGGAGGCAGGACGGCAAGAGGAGGAGGAAAATCAATCCAGCAAACCTATCCCCTCTGTGCAGACGACATGCTCACACACCTCAGCGTGGATGCGGACAGACTTTTACACTACAATGCAGATATTTTGAGATAAATGAAGGCGAGTATATTAAATGCAGGCCTGGAGAATAACTTAAAAAAAATAGCAAATGCTGAAATTTCTCATTCCGTTATGGTGTACTTAAATATTGTATTGAAATCTTGAGTAACTAAAAAAAATGTGTGACACATTCGAAACAATTTCAGAGAATTCAAATATATTTAATCACATGACCACAAGCGGCATTTCTGTCGTTGGTGAGCTATAGCACATGCAGTCGCCTCTCCAGTAAGTGAGTCAACAACAATAAACGGGCTACTAATTAACACAATGATGCACTACTCAATCACACGAGAGGATGGGATGGAAGGAGGAGAGAGCGAGCCAAAGATGATGTGAGAGAGGGAGGAAGAGCAGGAAGGGAAAACGGAACGGACGGCAGCAAGGAAGCAGATCTAGAATTTCTTACGACTTACTTGAACCCTTCGCCCAGTTGTCCGAGGCTGCGGCATCGTCGACGGAATGACGGTGAAACAAAAATGGAGACTCAAACGGGGGAACCAAGACAAACCATTTTTGGGCATCTGCATACAGTCTTGGCAAGTATTCCATGGAATTAATAAAAAATCCTGAATTAAAAAAAAAAAAAAAAATGGAGACGTTTTCCGTCTCCCGTCTTGTTTAAAGCATCATTGCTGTCTCAGAGTCAAATTAAAAAAACAAAAGCCTGGTGCTTATTCCTGAATTATTCTTAGATTCAAGATTATGCAAAAAAAAAAAGCTATTTGCGGATTCTCTTAAAACGTGTCTCGTCCGTTAGCGCTCTCTTTTCTGTGTGCGATCCACACGATAACCCTGGTCTTGCTGTCTTTGCCTCACAATCGCTCCCTCTCTCTCTATTCTCCCCAACTGATCAATACTTCATTTAAATCCTGACATTAGCGCACTAATAACGGACAAAGGGAACAAGAACAAACACCAGCAAATGTGCAGGATTACGTGACACCAGGATGGGCGCTTTAGGGCGGTAGCATGTGAGAATTTGTGAAAATAGGATGTGGAAAAAGCCATGGCACAACGATATGCAAGTGTGGCGAGGCTGCACTGCTGTTTTGATTTGAGCTCCTGAGACTCACGCTGATCAATACGCATTTAAATCCAGGCGGTGGAGAGCGACCGCAATATCTGGTCTCATCAAGAAAAAAAGGCAAACACGCCATCCCAATTATCATCTCAAATGACTGGTGTCGAGGAGACACAAGCTGGGATGCTGATAGAAGCATATTTCATATTTATTCAGCAGAATTTTTACATTAGCACCTGGGCTCATAATTGGCTAATATATATGCACGCTCACACTTTTATCTATTCACATAATTCACAATGAGCACAATCAATACTGCCCTCTCCATACGCCGTGCTCCACACTCATAAAGTGTGTCTGCATTAGATCATATAATAAGCCGTTCTGAAAAACCCAGACGAGACCAGCTAATTTCTTGCCGCTCGGCGAAATTGCCAGCGAGTGTAACTCGCTAATCTCCCGCTCGTCATTCAACCTGTATATTTACCTGAAGAGCCTGCAAGTCACGGGCCTGCGCCAGACAACCACGTCTCATTGGAATCTCATCCCATCGAGATAACTGAACAGATCCTTGTCAAGTCAGGTTTTTTTTTTCCCCCCATTGCGAACATAGTCAAACAGAGGCAAAAAACGAGGAAGAGAGGACAAGCCAAAAACACTGGGTGGAAAGTGTTTGGAAATGGAAGCAAAGACAAAGATTACACTGCGGAAGAAGCACTTACAAACGGTCTGGCGGCAACGTCAACCAATGAGCAATTAGGAAGACAAGGACTTAAGTTATTGATCCGGGTTTCAGGGTTTTTTTTTCCCCCTCTGGGCTAAAAAGGCTGCCGGAGGTTGTGTGATGGCTGCTGCAGCTATGGGAGGAAAGATAGAGAAAGGCAGTGGATGAGGAAGCAGGAGGAAGGGCAGGACTTTTTCTCCCAGGCCTTGAGCTCTTGAAATGGGTCGTGAGCACTATCGTTGATTATGCAAGACGTAGGCCATGAGCAAACGCATCGTCTAAAACAGTGGTTCTCAAACTTTTTTCAGTGATGAACCCCTTGCGAAATGTTTTTTTTCAGCCAAGTACCCCTTAACTCTCTCGTCACGTGATTGACAGGTAACGAGAGGTGGCACGTGACACGTTGGGTCGAACCATTCTAGGTTGGGGGGGGATCTGGGTTTTTAAAATGATACTGAAGAACTTACAGAACATAAAATGCATTTTATGACTGTTTCAATCTGCACAACATGATTTTACAAGAGTACATGTCTAATGATGCCACTGTGGGCTCATTTTTGTGCTATGCCATACTGAGTGACGTTCGGCGCACACATAGCAAATTAAAAATACACATGCAGAATTTTAAACAAATCAAATCTAGCATGGCAGAAGCCTCGTAATGTGCTGCTGAGTCAGCTGTTGTGGCTGTTTGAAGATTATGATTATGCTTGAGGGTTGGGTTTTCATGAGTGGGGTTTAGGCCGCAGGAGAGAAAAAAAACTGTCCAAACTTCCACAATGATGTGGAAGACATGCAAAGTTATTGATTGCATCTAATGCGGCCAAAATGAACCGCAAAGTCAATCACTGAAACTAACTGATGGTGTCCTGATGCCAAGTGCATATTTGGATACACACATTCTTGAATATGGTGTTTGCCAAGGACAATCCATGATCTGCACAAACACTACTCAGATTCTGGTTGAGTTGGAGGGGGTCATCCCTCACAATCATTGCAGGTTTTGCTGCCAGTGCCCATTTAACCATTGAAGTCCCCCACCAGATCGAGGGAGGCCCCAGTGAGAGTAACCTCCAGCAAAACCCTGAGGACTCCGGAAAGGATCAAGTGCGTAGTCACAAACAACAGTCACGACCCGCCGAAGGAGCGATGCTCCCCTCTCGTCCACTGAGGTGAACTCTAACGTACAGGCACCCACGCACACATGGTGCCTCTTGACACCAGATTGAAAAAGAGTTTAACTTGTCTCAAGAAGACTGGTACTGGAGTGTAAACTGTGCATAAGGCGGAGACTCTCCTTGCATACAACCTCAGGCCCCTTTCACCACCAGAAATGTGACATTCCACGTCTCTAGAGCAAGGTTCTGTTGCTGGTCATCGGACTGGCAAGGTGCCCGCATTTAACCACCGCCCAGATCACGTGGTGCCCGATCCCCTTGCTCATGGGACGTGGGGTCCACATTGCCTCTTTAGACTGGGCAGCATCAGAGCAGAACCAGTGATCAGGAGCTCATTTGGCTGCCTCATTAAGCAAGTGTCATAAAGGACGACCCAAAGATGAATATAATTATATTCAGGCAATGTAATTTTGGTGAAACCGGGAAAAAGACAAGAGCAAAAATTAAGGTTTGCGAGACAAAGACATCTACAGTGTTTGCCGTCACCTGTCCGACGAAGTAAAGATAGCCCTGCTAACTAACTCGGTTAGTTCAAGAGTTTATATTACCAATAGCTGATCAAACATAAAATAAACTCCATGTCAGTTGTCCATTTAAGTGACAGAATAGACATTACGGAGACTGTTATCTTGAAACACTATCATTAAAAGCTCAATTGCCATTTAAAGGTCAGGTTCCAAAGATTTTTCAGTCTATTAAAATTTATATTCCCATTGGTAATGTTTGTAATACCTACACGTCACTTCCTGCAAGTTGTCTTCAACACAGATTAAAAATCTGTAGTATTTACTCATTACGAGTCTTCTCGAACCTAAGGGAAGCTTGAGGCGTTGTGGGTGTAATTACTCAAGCCACCACTAGGGTTACCAAAAGTGACGTTTATCCAAAAAGTTACTTAAGTAAATCTACTGGAGTAAATGTTATGGATGATCCCTTCCTCCAATTAGTTAAATCGAGGTTCCACTGAAATATTAATACAAACTAGGAAAAACAAATCATGACTGGGTGTTTTTGATTTTAATAAATGGATACGAATCTAAACATTACTACCATGAAAGTGTTGTAGATGCCAACTGAATAAACAAGCACCAAATAGCAAATGTGCATTTCCCCAAATTCTCCACGGCTTGCCCCCCTTTTTAATTACAGCTCTGGTGCGCTGTGTCTGTGTTTGCCTTTTGAAATCACTTCCAATATTTCAAAAGATAAATGAGAATCACTCTGAGGTGATTGCTCATTCCTCCTCCATCGCATTCTGAAAGAGGACACCTTCAACATTTAGACCTGTCACGTCACTCTCGGATAAATCCCTAGCAACCACCATAGCAACGGCTGAACTTGAGGATGAACGTGAAATGCATGGCAAGCTCCCTCCTGCCACGAGGCAGAAAAAAATGGGGTCTGGGAGGAAAAAAAATTGGAAGAGAGAGGCAGATATTCCTGAAATACCTGCATTAAATGTTACAAGACAACTGCATTCAGTTCACAAACACTATATATATATATATCTATATATATATATAATCTCAAAGGATTATGTGAACCCAAACGCGAACAGCAAAAGGATATTCTGAAGGTTGTTTAACATAAAGACTATTTTTTTTTTTTTAAGTGTCATAGCTACAAAAATTAAAGATCTGAAATGTTTGTTGGCCACATAAATCTGTTCAAAGTCCAAGTATGGTTCGTGAGCCATGCATTTAAGTTAATATAGACTCTGCTTGGAGCCCACAATTTGCTCATTGACTTGCATTACTGCATATGTATGGAATCTGCTCGATAAAAAGCGTCGCCTTTTACCACATCCGACTATTCAGGTTCGATAATAGAGGCTATGCATAGTTGATTTCCCGACAATATATTCTTTGAAAAAGAAGGCATCCCTTTAAAATGAGAAAGGGTAAACCTTTCCTGGTCCTTGAGTATTTATTGACAGTCAGGGCAGCAACACACTCACTAAAGGACTCGGAGTAGTTATTAAACAGGCGTGGAAGTGACCTCCAGTTTTAAGTGTTTATTTTTTTCCAAAGCGGCAGAGGCCATCTTAAATGCATTTGTTCATGTTGTATTCTGGAATTCAGAGACAAGGCGGCCTGACAAAAGGTTTTGGTCCAGTCAGGGGCATCTTAATTGAATTTTGTTAGCATATTGCAATGTTGTGTTGTAAAAACTTCAGCCACAAAAAAATGAATTAAAAGTTATAGAAAATAAGAGACAAAAATGAGATACTGTCCGTTGTCATTTGCAGAAAAAAATCTATAGAATGTGTCCGTAAAATGACTACCATTATAGTTACCTTTTTTTTTTTTTAATTTACCAAATTATTCAAGAACGTGAATAGTTACTCTCTGAAATTCAGTCTCTCAAGAAAACGCAACATGCAATTTTTTTTTTTTTCTAATTCACGGTATGAGCAAACTTTTAAAGGTAAGTGTTAAACCGAAATGTTAATACCCTCCACTAGCGTTTGAGGTGAGAGAGCCTTTGTATCGTGAAAGCTGAGGAAAGCAAGTTCTGATTCAGCTGGACTGCGCCCGTTCTTAAATGCAATTAATGAACCTCACAAAGGCGGATTATGCTGACAGGATTCTTTTTTTTTTTTTTTTTTTCCCTCAACAACAATGCGGCAAACGCTGCCGGTAACACACGCACACTGGCACAACTTCTTTCATCTGTGTTTGCCATAAAATACATGCGTTATCTGCAACAAAGATTTAGATTATAGTCAACATTCCTTTGAGTTTGTTCTACTTGCTTTGTTTCTCCGATTATTATTTTTCCTACCTGCAACCGCATATAACGCACAAGCGGCATCCTAATCAAATGCAGTGAGCTTTTTGAGAGGGAATGATAATGTTTACCTTGCTCCAGCTTTTAACTCAAAAGCCAAACTAAAGCGGTCTGGCATTTCTCGGGGCAATGCGAAATCAAATTAGTGAACGCAATGTTAATTTCAAGCAGCATTTCATTAAAAAGAAAAGATATCAGCAACAAAGTCTCCATGTCCTCTTGACTAATTTAATAACGCTTAGTTTGTTTGCTTTAATCGTATTAAACCATTAAGAAGCAGAGACGAGGCTAAATCATGCAGACAGAAGATTTCATAATCTGTCTGTCATGGCCACCATCTGATTTCCTGACATTCGTCACAGTGTGGCGTGCACGAATGGGGCATATGGTGTTTAAAGCCTCAGCTGTTTCTCAAGAGGTACAGTTGTGCTATATGTTCACATACCTCAGGAATTTGAAAGATGAAAAAACTGGAGTGATCTGCCAAAACACATTTCTGCCGATCATTTCAATGACACAATCTTTAAATGAAACGTAGCATGAAATTGAGACGGGCGCCAACCTCACCCTCAGCTGTCCATTGTCACGATTTCATTAATTCTGCCAAAGCATGTAAACTTAGTTGCATTTCGTGTGTAGATGAGCCATCTGAGAGTGATGCAGTCCTGCACATCCACCACTTGAGGCACTTGAGCACAGCTGACTGCAAGCTGAGTAAATGACATCGAGGACAACGGTAAACTCTGATATGTTAAGTATTAAGGTTAAAATTCCTTTACAAACTTTATGGTTCTCTTGCATTGAAAATCATGTACAATGAATATAAAAAGTATACACACCCCTAGTCAAATACCAGGTTTTTGTGATCATAAAGAAATAGAAGAACGATAAATGAGGGTGTCCACACTTGTGCAACAACAAAGCTGTTTTTTTATTTCACATTGTACAGTGCATTTTACAGGATTTAAAATAAAATAATGGCACTCGGTAGAGAACAGTGCACCCACAAGACCAGACGGCGATGCTGGATACATGAGATAATGAGAAGAGGACAAAGCTGAGTTTGTGGGACATGGGATATGCATTAGCAGACAGGTGCTGCTGCTGCAGCAAAAAAAATAATAATGGCAATCCTAAATCATATTTTTAATCTCCCACTCATGTCTTGTAGGTGGTAGTGAAGCATATTACAAGCTGGTTGCTAAGCTGCTGCGAAACAAATCGAGTCAGGTAGGACAATAAACTCAATTCATGTATCTGCACATTTATCCAAATCTGCAGAGTAATTTAAGGATGTTCCTGCACAGTGCAACATTTTTCTACGGATTTCAGGGGAAACTGATTAGACACTTTTTTGAGTTTTGTTGATTTATGCTTTTTATGAATTCTTTAGAATGACTACCACATTGTTTTCCACTGTATGTAGAAATAAATACAGGTAACAATGTTTTCATTTCACCGCAAAAGAGAAACATACTATAGGCTCTCTGTGTGAAGGGTGCTTCCCGAAGGGGAATGTTTGCTGAATAAGGAATAGGTAATGAAAATGCCTCTGATGAATTTATAAAAAGAAAAAAAAGGGGGGGGCAGCGGGGGGGTTGGGTGAGGGAAACCTCATCAGATCCTTTTCCCCGAAGGAAAAAATAAATAAAATAACTCATTCCCCATCAGTGAGTACGATCACTTGAATGGAATCAATCAACTGTGTTCCGCTTGGCTTTGCTCTTCGTTTCCAAATCCAATCTCTTCTGTCATCTCAGAGCACATTTATAAGGGCCCAGTTTCTTGATTATCTCCCTCCCTTGCCACAACTCCCCCCCCCCGCTTCTGCATGCTCCAATGTATTAAATTAAATGAGGTGTCTGTCCAGGTCACCCTCACCCCAGCTTCCTCGAGCCCTACCCTCACTGCTGGTAATCAAGGGAGAGGACCCCCTCCCCGCGAGTGTTGTGCCAGCCAGACTGCATAAATTAGCATTAATGAGTGCTGGAGAGACCTGCCGGAGACAGAAAGGAAGAAGAGAGAATATTGCGGATAGGACTGCATTTGCAGCTTCAAGCTGAACATCCACCAAGGGTTTCGTAATCATTTTACCATGTCAAAAGAAGGCATTGCAATTTCCTTTTGGGAAATGGCGGAAATATTAAAAAAATAAAAATAAGGCGTATTTTGCTTTCCTATCTTTTTGAGCTTGTAGATGATACATCATTACCAACAAACAACTGAACACAATTACTCAGTCTTGAATGTTTGTAAATGAAAAATAAAAGATAAAAATGGCTTTTACTAGAGTGCGGCAATTTTTTACCATATTTTAACATTTGATTAATTTTATTTTACCCAGTCTCAAAACATAAGGATATTTTAATATTTCGAATCAAAAGAGATCCAACACAAGAGCTAAATCAAAACTTCTGCATTTAAAAGGATTAATTGCTCAGCATTGATTGACGCTGTCAGAGAATGACTTGTCTTCCCCATGAGTATTATTTAAAAATATCAAAATATTACATATTTAATATCTCAGTTAAATGCAATGCAGTTCTACCACACATTTTTTTTTTTTTATGAAGGTAAAAAAAATAATAAAAGATCTCCGATCATTTCTGCTAGTTGACTTTGGGATTACCAAGCCAAACTATGATTGTTTAAAGGATTTTGACATCTTGGGCAGTGGTATAGCACCCAAATTTGAGCCTACCTTTATCTATTGAGATACTTCCTAGTATCACACCTGTATAAAGTCTGTAAATCTACTGAAATATTCAGAAGAACGCGCAGCATGCAGCTAAAATGCTGAGTAACAAAGAGCTTTAAGATTTAATAAAGCAAGTGCCGTTGTTGTATTTATCTATATGTTAGCCTAGCATTTTGGAAAGATTAGCTTGTTTGCTCCTAGCGTAGCTTTTCTTTAAACTGCTGAGTGAGTGAATAAGTGACAGTGAAATTCAAAATGTGACTCAAAGGAAACATGGAAAAATGGAATTGACCAAGGCACACACGGACACGGCGTACACACATCACGGTGTGCCGTTATTCAGCGGTGTGGTCCTGTCGTGACAGTAGCTTCAGTAGTGGCCGTTATTAAGCAGAAGCCAAGCGCCTGAGCTTGAGCTACGGAGCACAATAAAAATTCCCTTTTTCTTTAATTAACTTTTACGAGCTATGAGGAGAACATGCTGTCACCCGACTAGTGCTGCAACACTGATTATTTCTTGCCTTCCACAACAGGCCAGCCTGTTTTCTGCTCTTTCTACATAAACAATAACACGTAAAAATGGGCATTAACATAAAGCAAATTTGTGATATAACAAGAGAGGGATTCTCGGAGTCAAAATTGCATGAAGTAGCGTAAGGGCTTTAGTTTAATTTCCAACAAATACTTTCCTGCATAACAACCTGCACATTATTGACGGACTGTTGATGGAAAATCTTCAAATAAAAAGGCTTTTACAAAGCAAAGTGAGGTTCGGCTACAGCTGTGAATGTAACATCTCTAAAGAAATTTTAATTAATATTTCTCAGTCAGCAGCATAGCAGCCGACTTCTTTCTTACAAACAAAGACGCACTTCTTTTCATCTTGAAATAAAATGCATAGGTCCTGCTGATCGAAAAGGCTACCGGTATGCTCTGCCTAGTTCGTCTCCTCTATCTTGTAAGGCATAATAAAAGGAACGTTATAAAGGAGTGGAAATTGCATTTGTGAATAGGAAAAAAAATTTAAAATTCTCTCCATAATGGACATTATTTACATCAATATCTGACATGGACATTTCTTTTCAACTGCTGAATACACCAATACGTATTTGTTAATATTCTAACTTAAATGACTATGTTATGTATCCTTTTCAGTTGGTATCGGACTCGATGAGAAATGAGGCAACGCTACTTGCAGTACAGGGAATAATAGTTAAATATTGTTCACAAATTCTGTTACAATAATACAGCAATCCTCAAATACGGAATGCTTTGAATGATGGCAGACAGAGTTTTAAATATAGCAAAAAACATTTCATTTCGTCGAGCCGAGTGCTAGGTTATGAAATACTGGATTTTCCACCTTTTTCTCTATTTTCGAGCTTGATCAAAATCCCTCAATCCAAGATGATATTATAGTATTTTTTATTAGGTTGTTTCATTTGTAAAATATTCATTGTCATTGACAACAGCTTTTCTGTTTTTGCAGCTTACCAAATAAATTGATGTTAATTAAAATATGTTCACAACTGACATGTTTAAGTTTATTATGAGCAAGCTAGCTGGGTGGTTTTGTTAGCTTAACATCTAATTTGCCAGCCAATTAACTTCCAGGTTAGTCGGGCTGGAGGATTGTGGAAAAAAACTAATAATTATTATTAATTACAGTCAAGTTGCTACAGCTGGCTTGAATACTTCATACTGACCGTGTACGTGTAAATAAGTGGGAAGAGCGAAGATCCTGCACAGAGCACTCAAGCCTCGCAGGTCTCTGATAGAGGATCCGAGTCCAGATGGATGAGAACATTTTTTTTTTTTCATAAATGTATATGGGTGGGACGGAGAAAAATTGCTTACTGCAGTGGCTTCACAGTTCAGCAGTTTAGGTTAAGGCATTTCTATATGGAGTTTCCATGTTCTCGTGGCAGCTGCATGGGTTTTTTCCACGTGTTCCAGTTTTCTCTCCCATTCTGAAAAACATGCCTGGTAGGATTAATTGAAGACTCTAAATTGTCGTGAGTGTGAATGGTCGTTCTCTGTTGGTGCCCCGCGATTGGCTGGTGGCCAGTTCAGCTTCGAGCCTGCCTCTTGGCCAAAGTCAGCTGGAATAGGCTTTGGCACACTAGTATGGATAAGCGATATTGAAAATGGATTATGGTCCAATTGTTTTTTTCCCCATCACAGGGGGTTCTGAGGCGTGTTTTTGTTTGCCCTGGGTGACTCTACTAGGAGCATGAAGACGGCAGTAAAATTGCGTCCTAATTTACAGCCACATTGAGATTACAGATAAACTGCAAAAAAAGTTTTATAAAGGAGAAAAAGAGAGGAATGGGTCCTTGATTGATAGTCAAGGACGAGCAATTAGATTAATTGATTATATCCTTCATTACAAGAGGCTGCTGATGCAACCAATTACAGCACAGTAAATATTTCACCGCACCTTTTTCTTTAATGAAAGGGGAACTGTTGCCATGATCACCATTTTAATCAAAGCACATCCTCTGGGCATTCAGACAAAAGGCAAATTGTCAATTAAATCAAATGTCATCTGAGCAATTATACTTATTATTGGATTGCAAAACACAATCTGTCCAAAACAAGCAAAAATGGTGAGAAAATGTGTGCTGTTCAGCGGCCACGTAGTACAGTAGCTCGGCATTTTGGTCACAAATCAAGGCAATTTGGTGTCAGACTGCTGTAATAATGGTCATCATAAATACAAGACAGCAATCAACTCGACAGTGGATATCATATCCAGATACACTAGGTATCTGTTATGACTTTCTTTTTTTTTTTTTTTTAATAATGAGAAATAATAAAAAAAGAGCAGTCTCATACTGCAACCAAATTAAAAAAAAGTCAACAAAAACTACTACTGAGATCCTACATGAACTGATCAGTTTAGACTTGTCAGAAATTAGACATCGAAACAATTGAAAGTATTAAAAGACAGATTTAAAAATGACCATATTATATTCATTGTGTTGTCATGTTTGTGAGAAATATGTGTTCAAATACTTAAGAATTTCACATAAACCACACGACCATATTTTCCGGACGCACCTGAATATAACTTTTAGAAAAAAAAAAAAAAGATATAAGAGCCGCACTAGGCTATGAGCCGCAGTATTTTATGTAGAAAAAATTGTCGTTTACTACATGAACAGAACAATTTTGTACTGTGAATGAACATAAAGGTACATAAACAGAGTGTTAAAACCGCGCCTTTTAACGAGGCAACAACTTTGCTGAATAAAACAGAACAGAACCAAGAAAAGGAAAAAAAAATTAATAAAAAAAATAAAGATTTATTTGTGTACTTTCTGAACTATAGAGCGCCTCCTACTGGTGAAAGAAAAATCCACAGAAAAGCCGCACCGTTGTATTAGCCGCATGGTTCAAAATCTAGGGAAAAAAGTAGCGACTTATAGTCCGGAAAATACGGTAGTTCACAATAGTGATTCTCGTTTCATGGAGATATTTTTTGTTTAACTTGCAGACAATGCATGGCTCTAAAATTTGATAGTATCTGCAGCATTCATAAGCCAAACAGAAAGCACGATACAATCATGATGAAATAATATGAATATCAGGAATGCGCATGGAAATGTTGTCATGCAACGAAAATGGCACAGCACAATGGCTGACCATAAAAGGCAGTGAGGGAACACAATGAAAACAAGAGCGAGAGAAAGGTTGAAAGGCTGAGAAAAGAAATTAGTTTATGTATATCGCAGGCCATTCATACGCACGCATTCCATCTGCAATCCCATCAGCTGTCAAATTGGGAAAACGATTTGGATGCGAGATCTGCAAGAAGACCTGAACTTGGCGCACCACTGAGAGCTAATCAAAACACAATCACGCTCGCTGCCAGAACAGATGCACACGGGCCGCCGTCTGTACGCTCATTCGCTCTGCTCGCGCTCGCAGCCCAGCAAACTATTTGTCTCTCCCTTCCGTTTTCACAAACGCTTTCACAAATCTGTACATAACCATGCACAGACTCACAGGAAAATATTAACTTGCAGTCACACATGGGTACACATGTATTTCCATTCCATTTCAAACTATCCAACCTTCTAAAGTGGGACGAGGCATATGAAACCAACAGGCTAAATCTCTGCTCATATCTGTCACTCTGAACCTTGCTTTGACTTTTTCAGATTTGGCTGAAATTTGGTGTGTAAGTATATATATGTATATATATATATATATATATATATGCAAGTCTTTTTGATTCATGTCGAGCTAGATTAGTGCTTCTCAATTATTTTTGGTTACGTCCCCCCAAGAAAGAAGAAAACAATCCGCACCCTCCCCCACCACCACCCACTCACCGCCGCAACTATAAATAATAACATTTTTTTGTTGCAACACAAACCTACACCCAAGAATTAATACTCACTGCGCACAATAGGCAAGGAGAGCGCCACTACCAACTACTGGAGTGGATGTGCAATTACACTTCATTGTAGTACAGCGGGAAAAAAAGCATGTTCCCCAGGTTTTTTTTAATAATATTTACAAACTTGTTTTAACTTGTGTTCTTATTATGCTCAATTTATATGATATGATAAGTCACTACTGAAAAAATTCTGTAATTCAAAAAAAAAAAAATGTCTAACTGAGGAATGCTTTTGATTTTATCGACTTGGTCCCCTGGACAGTACAAGTTGCACAGCTCAAGTTGAGGCAAGGATAAACTTACTGAGTTCACGCAGCATTCTGAATATTAATATAAATGCCTGCCAAGTGTACAGATGTCTATTGCTACATCGGATAAGATGTGCTGACTTTAAAAGCCTTTTTTCCATTTGCATTGAATTTGGCATTCTTTCCTGTGATGAGATTCGAACACTCGTCTTTGTTAAAAATACAAAAACAAAACAAAAAAAAGGTCAGCGGCAGAAATAAAACACTATGGCAAAATCAAAAGATAAACCCCTGACTTGATAGTGAACCACAACAATATGACAGTATAATACAGAGCCATGAATAAAATAATCTACACTACATCTTTAAAAAAGTCCATAAGAGAACCTTTGGCTCTACCTCTCAACATAATTGACATAATAGCAGCAATACTTACAAGTGGACCTGCCAGACAATGAAACAAAAAAACGTGAGATATCCTGTGGGACATTATTGTGATAATATATGTAAGATTTTAGGTGGTTCGCTGCCAAACCTTTGCCACTGCAATTAGAGCTATACTGTGAGAAGCATTCCTCCATTTGCCAGGCACGATTTCGCTTATCACTGGGTCTTGAGTTTAAGCCCAGGAAACACCCCAAAAAATTATTAAATCCGAATTATCGTATACTGCACTTCCACCAGTCAGGAGGCAAGGATAAATGACTTGGTCACCCAAAATTATATATACATATACACAACGCAGACATTTTCAGTTGATTGACCGCTTTCAGTAAGTTCATACGTAACAGTACCGCATAAGTTATTATGCTTCCTGAGCAGGATTTTTCCCCCAAAGTTCAAATGACAAAGTTCCAATGTTGTTGGAAGACAAACAAACATTTGCACTCACAATCATACCAATATTTATTTATCTAATTTATATATTTGTCTGTATTATTGTTGTATTGCACTGGAGAGGGGAGCCCTCTAATCTCGTTGCACACTTGAGTACAATGACAATAAAGGGATTTCTATTTCTATTTCTAACAGACAATGGTGTGCGAACCTGTGGACCAGCATGCCACCTTATGTCTGAATATGTTCAGTTAAATAAGAAAAAAAAAATTCCAACAGAAGCCGGTGGAGCAATTCACATTTTGACTTATCGTGATGTGAAATTGAAATAATTGTGGTGGTGACAACAATCAGAAGAAAGAACACTAATTGATGTCTGCTTACTGCATTTGCAAGGGATGATTAAAAAAAATAAAAGGCAGGTAATATGTCCTCGGAACAACAAAAATAACAGATAGCAAATTAGATTAAGTATGGAAAAAAACAAAACAAAAAAACAGGTGTGTTGCAACTACCCTTGGTGAGTAAAACAACTTGAGCCCATTGACCCAATGATTTTTATGACACCCATTGAAAATTTGAATCACTAAATTTGAAAATCTAATTTTAAGCCCCACCCTGCAACACTTCCTTGCCCCGCCGGCCTGCACAGCCTGCACCACTGGTCAAATGAGGGAATGTCTGAGGACATCTGCTGGACAGCAGCAGAATATAAGGTTGGGTAAAGTGCAGTATCAGATAATAAGGAGTATACATGTTCGATAATTTTTTAAAATACCATCCTCTACACCGTATTCCTGAGCAGTGCAGATTCACACCGAGCACAAGCGCTGCTTGTTACTTGTACGCCATGCAGCCTTCATTGTCACGGGCACTGGATCTAACCTTGGATATGTGTAACCTTGTTAGCTCCAACACTGGAAGGATAAAGAATAAGCGAGCCAATGCCCTTAGTCCCCCCACCCCCCTTCCTCCCCCCATCATGTATCAAAAGCATACACACGCATGCGCACTCCCAGACCACGCACCAACCTATGCGCACGCTGGCTCACACAATCTGTCCCGGTTGTATTTACTAGTCTGTCGACCAGTGTTTGCAGAGTTGAATAATTGTTAAATTATTCACGCTGCTAATAACCAGCTGAGTCTCTGTGGTACGGAGTTGCCTTGTTCAAACATTGCTGGCTGCATGTGTGTGCGTGTGTGTGTGTGTAGAGAGCACAATGAAATTGAGGACAGTGTTTAAACAGTGAGGTGAATGTGTATGTGGAATGTGTATGTGATGGCAGCATGAGTTATCACAGACTGGGCGGAATGGACTGATATGCTACGTGAGGGTGGTTATCGGATGGGCTTCTGGGTCAACATAAAGGGAAACGGGTTTTGTCAAACGGAAGGTCACTCAACAGCAGTGACTGTGTACTTATCTTTTTTTTTTTTTTGGAACGGCATCCCAGGAAGGAGAAAACATTTTGTTTGTGCGCCGCCCTCACTCTTCACCACAAATATAGATGGTATCATTGTCCTATAAAATTGCGATAAGTAAACTTATGTGTAATAATGTATCGTTATTAACATTAAAGAAAACACAAAACGTTCAGCATGTCCTTTGGGGTCACATATAGTATATTTGAAGCTCATCTCCATACTTTCTTTGTGAAAATCCCCGTTTGGCTTTGCTATTCTTATTTGTGCTTCTGTCTATGATCCTCATCGTCACTCCTCCCATCTGAAGATTTTGCTGATGCACCAAACAGTTGTTTGTGGGATTTTCCTTGCAACTTTCAAAATGTTCCTGTCATCAACTACCCTTGATCTAACCCTTCAACATCTGTTACATAGCACACCAGTGCTTTCTTTCTTCTGAAGGTCATTCCTTAAACGGATTGTGATCAGTTTTTGGGAAATCTTCCTGAAGAGGTTTCCATCTCATCTTTCTACACATGGGCTGTTCTCTGATTTTCCTGTTGTTTACACTTTAACTTAGTGATGGGAAATGAAGCTTCAAATTTGCTTCATGAACCAGTTGCTGTATTTTTGAGTCCTGTAGATGGCACTGTTGGTTTAAATAAAGGGTTTAAAAAAATGGCAACTCAGTGTGCTTTCAGCCCAAAGTTGAACAGGGAGTGCCATCTAGAGGAGTCCAAAAGTACTACAACTGGTTCATGAAGCAGATTTGAAGCTTCATTTACCCATCACTACTAACTTAAATGCAGTCATCACAGGCTAAACCCGATGCTAAAGTGGGCATAGATGTTCAGCACTATTATAGTTTGAATAAACTACACCTGTAATTGGGTATAGCCCCCCCCCCCCAAAAAAAAAAGAAGCTACTTGATCTTGCATCTCCTATTTGTCTACTGCAAAAAAAAAAAAATGTAACTTCATTATTTAACATGAAACGGGACTTTTGGATGCAGCATTTGCAATGACCGGTTGGTATATTGACAAAAGTATGACAACACTCAAACAATCGACACAAAACTATGTAATATGAGTGCAAGGCATTAACAATTAAGCATTCACCATAGTCATCATTATCATATCATCATGCTCGAATGTGTGTGCTTTTATGCCTCCTTTGTGAGTTGGAATCAGCTTGACTGTCTTGTCTTCAACATTTTATAGCTTTTTTGTCCAAGATGCTAGGTGCATGGAAAAGGCGGAGGCATTGGATGACCTTGACAAAGGTCTGATGATTTGTGTAGATTGGCAGATACAGATAACAATGGGAGAAATTAATAAGGCAAGGTTGCATTGGCCTGAGGGACAGGCTACAATGTTGGAGGTGGAGGTGCGGGGCAGTGTCGGTCTGCAGTATTTGGGATGATTGGGTTCGGGGTGGGTGCGGGTGCAAGGCAAGAAAGGTGGGGCGAAAGGGTGGAGGGGGTCGGGAGGGAGAGGGCGCAAAGTGTACCATTTCCTTAGCAGCGGTGTGGTGCTGCAGTCCATGCTGTCACACGTCAAAGAGGGAACAAATCAAAGGCAGCTCTTTTGATGAATATAAAACAGAGCCCTGCTGAGAACCACTCTCCCTCCCTGCTTTTCTAATCACAGGGCTGCAGAGGCGACGGGCTGCATCACCCCCCCCCCCCCAACCTAGCCCGTGCGGCACAAAATGAACGAAAGCCAGAAACAAGGAGCGGAGGACAGACAGCGCGAGCAATCTCAACAATGGCTGCTTTATAATAACAGTAAACATTCGTCCTCTCGAGATGTGTGCACAGAAAGGATGGCTGGGGTGTGGCAAGATGCCACAGATGCGTTTATGTTTTATCTGTAAACATCAAAGCGTTATAGTTGCTGGGCTGCCAGGCTTTTTTAAAAACACGTCTGACATAAGCTGAAAAATCTGTTCTTCAGACAGAAATAAAATGCTGACGAGGATTGTGACTGATGTGAAGCTGTTTCATTATCAAATTATTAACTCGTTGTTTTTCACTAGGCATGACTAAGCCATTTACAGGTTAAACATGATTCTTGATTTCCATTGCATACTATTGATTAAAAATAAGTGACATTCAATAAAACAAATTAGTAATAATTAAGGAATAATTTTCTCACCGAAATGTGCATGCAACCTAAACCTCTTTTGTTTACCATTCTCCAGTCATAATCGCTGTCAGTACGATGTAGTGTCAATCTACTCCTGCCAAGAAGAGCATTCAGTGCAACACTCCTCAAGTTGTACGATTCAGAATCAGACCAAATATGTTTTGAGAAATTATGCCTCGAAAGTCATGCAAATGTTCACTCTTTCACCAGACACTGTCAAAAGTATCTGCGGTCTGTCTCTATTGTGCAAGTACAAAAAAGGCTTAAACTTTTTATCAGAAATAAAAAATAAACTTAAATCGGAACCATTCAAAAGCCACCATACATCATTTTTGAGCTGTCGTAGAACAGATGTAACCAACACTGTACCCATAGCTACCAGGAAGCCCTCAGGGACGGTTCGAAAAATAGCTCACCGATGATGGAACATTGTAATTTTCTTGGAATGTTGTAAAGGTGATCATTTGTAAACACTTGCAGATATTTGTAGAAATACTGTTGCATTATAGATTTTTATGTTTCCTATTATGGTAAATATGATTGCTGAAGGTGGCAAATCCAGGTCCAGAAAGCAAAATCCCCGCCACAGCTTGGCTTTTGCCACAGGTGCTTCTACTCGACAGGCAGTTAAACAAGCTCCCCAGGAGCTGATTGAGTAGAAGTCCTGTCGCTGTGGCTTTGACATGACTTGTTTTTTTTTTACTTTCCCAACCTGCATTTGGTTCTGGTGATATGGAAAACCATGAACATGGGCAGTGTCATCACAAGGAAAATATCATTAATTATTAATTCATTCACGACCAGCCGATTAAAAAAAAAAAGAAGATTTACCTTTAACGACTTTAGCCGCCAATGGCAATAAACAAGTTAACAAAAACATGATTGAACATAATCTGAGCAAGTTTTTTCTTTCAGATGTGCACCAAAAAGGCTTTCTTGCAGCCTGTAGTTCTTTGTCACAATATTCAATCCGAAGTCCGCTTCACAAGCACTGCCTAGCCTCTCCTCCACAGGGAAGTGTTCTACTTGTCCCACGGCAGCATTTGTGTGTGACACCCAAGTCCACTCCCACCCAAGCCTTAGGCCCGGAAAGTGACACATGCATTGGTGTCACTGCTGTTTCACCTCTTGCCTGCTGAAGTATGAGGCAATTTCCTGTGAGTGGTGCATGGCGAGAGAGTGAGCAAGAGAGAGGGATGGTAGGTGTAGGCCAGCTCTACCGTTCTCTTTGATACTGTCAAGGAAGAGTAATAGCTCTCTGCAGCAATAGCCACCACTAAACTAATGTAGTGTGACTTTGCTTCTCCGTTCCAAAGCATTAACGCCGTTGTGAGTAGAAGAGAATATACACGGTTGAAATGAACAAATATTCAGAATTGCCATTCACGTTCAGGAAATTCTAAACAAGTAATGGATTGGCTAATATTCGTCCAGTTGGTCAACTTTTGTCAAACAAACTTTTGCACTGTGCTCACTAGAACTGGTTCTGTTGGAACAGATTGCATTCACAGTGATGTGTCGTCTTTTTCTCAAAATCCAAATCATTTATCCTCACCGGGGTCGGGGCACTCATCGAGCCGATGTTCATGTCGGTTAAAGTGATGGCTGTTGCACCATCCATGAAGTAACTTTTGCGCATGCCTGAGATGTAATACCACTCCATACCAACACGTAGCAGTAGTCAGTCGTAGTCGTTCAAAACAGGTAAGCAGAAGCTCGACGTTGTGGAATATCAAAGAGTAAACAAAGCATATCGGCTTCATTTCCCAGTTGCTACCATTACTTCAGGATGTCTGCAAAGACAGCTGGAAAAGCAAGTGCAAGAAATAATATTATATGTTGATTAAAAGAAACAAACAATAGTGGCATAGAATCGTGTAATTCCTTAGTAACAAAAAATAGTCAAACTTCAGAATGCTCCTCGTGCCCTGATCCGCTAGCCAAAAGCCCATCAGTTTGATCACCTGTCAAGGAGAGCCTCCGACGGCTGACGCTAACATGTTGAATTGGCCAGAAACAACAACAGCTGACTGACGATGCCGACAATGCTCACAGATTGCTCGGTGCCGGCTTTGTGTCTTACTTTCATAATCGACATTCCCAGCGGCCATTACAACCTTGCTCAACTTGTAAATTGATCGCTCACAACCTCAAAAACATCACCAGGAATAGCCAAGAACGCATTTTTGTACACGTCTAGTCACATTTCTAAAAATATTCTTAAAATATGTGAAGGTGATTAAAATTGTGCAATATTGCAATTTATAATTCTAGAAATAATATCCCAGTTATTCTCCAGAGATGCATTCAGATGTGTAGAGGCCTAAGGGCAAGGAGCCAGCCTTTGATTCTGACCTTGACTTGGACAGTATATCCAGTCAGTGCCATCATTACAAATCCAATTAACTGGTTCCACAAAGCTATAGAGCTGAGCCAGCTCTACAACTCTATGACGTCTGCATTAAAAGCTAGATGATGTGAACATGATTTAGTAATTGGGTCATTTCAATTTCGTTGCTGAACGATGGCTGGTTTCACAATTACAGTATGTACACAAAATCCAAGAAAATTTGTGCTTTAGACGCATACTGTACATCCCAATGCCGAGGTCTCCCACCTGTGGAAATGAGGCACCATCACCTGGCTGAAGGCCTGTTTGTGCTTCTTTTCATTCACAAGTTCTTGTTCCACTGTATCATTGCACCATCAGAGGTTTTGTGTTTCCCAATGGGCCATTATTACAGCTCATTATTTATGTCCTGATGGCAGCCACAACAGGCCAAGCTTGCCCTTTTGAGTTCTTCTTGAAGTTCAGTAATAAGGAGCCTTTGATCTCTCGCCACGATGACAAAGCCATAACCACCAGGTCTCCTAAATGAGCCTTTTACAACTCAAGCAGCTACATCAAGTACAGCTTTGCAAAAAAAAAAAAAAAAGCAGATCCACATGGAAAAAAATAAAATACAAGGTCCTCAGTTATAATTAACTATGATGCGCTTCGAGCAGATGTGAGACTTGGAAACAAAAGAGATTACTGATTCTATGCGATTCAGTAGTCCAAACATGGCATTCAATTTTCCATAAAAAACAAACAAACATTTCATTCATTAATGTGAACAGCGAGCCGGTCACGAAAATAGAGCCTCGTGACTCTAAACGATTGCCTGATAATCAAAACAGTTGTCGATTGGTAATCGATAAGTTGTCATTTCAACAGTGAATTGTTCCATCTCTGAAGCTTATCTTATAAAATGTTAATATTGGGAAAATAACAGAGTAAAGGTCTACATCGGAACCAATAAAATATTAAAACATTCATCTGAAACAATAAAAATTACGGCATGTACATTTAGTGCCATTGACGGCTTAAGACGTCAAAAAAATCCATTTTTTTTTTTTATTTAAACTCGGCTGGTAGTGAATGAGTTAAATAGTAGCCACCACACTGAATCTACTTTGTGTTAAAGAACATCCACTATGTAGTTGCTATCTCAGCAATGCTGCCACCTACACTTGTCATCAGCACTCCTTTTTCCCAACCAGACACTGGCGTTAATGCCAGAGGCCCCCTTTCTCATTCAACAAGAAATCAAAATGATAATGACTCCTTATTAGAAATTCTATCTGGAAGGCCACATAGGAAACATCAAAAGGTGCTGACAGGGTGACTGGGGGCAAGCATGGGGCTTAATGATAATCCACATCAAAGCAGAGGCCAAGGGTGTGGGGACATCTATCAGGCAAGCAGGACTGTAACACAAAAAATAAATAGAGAGAGGCAAAAATGTTCAATCCACGGCCAGGATAATTCACTGCTCTGAAATTGGAGCGCATTATTGGTGACCATTCCCAAAAGAAAAAGGCACTTCTGTGGGTCTGATGAGCCCAGTTGAAGGAAAAGCCGGGGCAGATGGAATGATGTCGTTTGGTGAATTATAAATGATAGCTCCTCTGAAAAGACATCAAGGAAATAATAAAATAAAACATATTCTGGCGCCCGGATGACCGTGCGCTGCAAATGTGCACTTCAGTAAACAATCAGCCAGTACCAATTATATCAAATTGGACTTGCTTTTTTGGCAATGGGCACAGTCAACCCTCTAATGACAGACTGTACCATTATTGCTATCTGTTTGCTTCCATTTTGAATTCACAACACCTTTCACACAAATACAACAAAGAGTAGCTTGGCTGGTTCTTGAAAGTGAGGTTTTTTTTTTTTTTTTCCTCGCAGGGAGCTTAACCAACCATTACTCTGACCATAGCAATGCGGCCACAACCTCTGGAGGCAATCTGACCTCCTTCCAGCTTCCACATCAAACACAGTGAAATGGGATTATCATCGCAAACCTCAGTCAGTACATGATTACCAACCTGCATCAAAGATTTTATTCCCTAATTGTACAGTACTGTATCTGCTTACTACAGCCACGGTGCTCGGTACGGGGAGAGGTGTGTGTAGCTCCCAATACGTCAGCATTGTCAATATCTGAAGACAGAAAGCTCGAAGAGTCGGAATTAAGACGATCAGTGCTGTCTTTTGTCTTAACCTTGTAAGCATGAGGATACCGTTATAAGTTCTTTTCCGCCAGGCTCGAACAAGTGTGCTCAATTTCTTGGCCGCAATTTTAAGACACCAGGAAACTAGTGTTGCATTTGGCAGGGTGTTTTAGTCTAGGCTTTGTGTCAAGCGGTTAAAAGACTGGAGCATTTGAGTCTTATTCTTATTTTAGTCAGAATTTTCCAAGACTACTTTGGTCTAGTTGTAATCAAAAATCCTAATTTTTGTTTAATTTTACCTCTCCCGGAAACTGTTTTAAATTTGGGGAGCACAATTTCTCCTTTTAAAGTTAAACTCCTATGCCGAAGGGAAAACGCCTGGTCTACGGGCTGAGAAGCGCTGGCAAACGACAAAACATACTTTGCCCGCTCAGTGAATTGCCATTTTATTAAACCCTTTATTTAAAGCAACAGTGCCATCTAGAGGACATAAAAATACAGTAGCTGGTTCATGAAGCAACTTCGAAGCTTCATTTCCCCATCACTACCGAAAACTTGCAGCGGCAAGCATTTACTGACCTTCTCAGTAACATAATTACTTTGCACTTTAACCATTGAGATTTCATCCACACAAAAATCTGATATGGTACCATTTAAATCAACACAACACTGACACAACACCACAAATGGTAATAAGGAAATTCATTCCATTAAATTGGACTTATGCCAATTGTAAAATCAAGACTACACGGGGAAATCCATGCATAGCTGTTGCTAGATTAAGAATGGTTCATTGTTAAGTATATGATGGCTTGCTTGAACATGAATGCAGCAGCAGCACAATGTCAGCAATATGTGCTCATGTTTGCAAGTTGTAGTAAAATACAAATGTGGATGACATCTACATAGATACAACCGTGCCTTTCCACACACAATACCTAAGTCATATTCTTCCGAACACCTGTGGAATTTTAATCAGTGGTCATATCAAAGCATACATTCCTTCTTTGATTACAAATACTTTTTAAAGAAAAAAACATCATTATATCTAACGGGCAAGTTTGTCACAAAGAATGTTGGAAGAACCTTTATGCCGGTTCCCGGGGGCCACCTTCTTTTTCTGTGTTATGCTCTTATTAGCGAGTCTCGCCCACTGCCAGCTATTCATTCTCTGTCTCTCTTGACCTCTGCGTGGATGGAATTTCTGGCTATTACTTGTTCATTACATTACATTGGAGATGATCCGTTATTGTTTGGTGCCGCTGTACATAAATATCATAAATTTAAAAAATGTACAGAAATGAATCATGTGAAAAGAGAAAAGCAATGAGAGGAAAGCGTCCTATGGTGTTCCGTGGTTTAAATTGTCCTAAGTGGAATGATAATCACCCCAAGTAGCCACCTTTGTTCATTCTATTCAGCGATCTGAGCTCTACTGAGTGGTTTTCCGAGTATGCACGGTCATTAAAGCATTGCTAATGCAACTGGGGGCGGACAGTAATAATATCGCCACTAGCATATCAGTTATAGAAAAACATTCATACTATACAAAATGCCTGGAGCAGTTATAAATTGATCAAATAAATAAAAACAATGACCTAAAATTTATCCTTCTAATCAGAGATGCTGAGTCTTAAAAGTATTAATGTGTGCAGATAACTCCAGACGTGTTTCGTCAGTTGAACTTGGCTTGCGTTGTCCAAGCCTGCTCCCATTTTTTTTTTCCTGTCACAATAGGCAAAGAAAGGTGTTCCTCAAGGTCGCACAGACTGCAATGATATTGTCCCACATTGTTTCAATTCACCATGCTTGTGCTGCATGATTCTCAACAATCGATTGGCTGTCACCGATGCACCGCCGAAGAAGACGACGACCTGACTGACTCCTAAAATGTGGCGTAATTGTCGCTATTGACACTCGACAGACTTCCTCCATAAATTTTTCCCAAAAGCGCCGGTGTCTTTCATCCCACAGTCCATCGTCTCTCACAGATTCTCACTGCCGATCTTAAACTTTTTGTGCCAATGAAAACCGGATGGTCTGCCCATGCAAGTTAATCCATAAGCAAACGGAACCAGTTCAAAAGTGAGCACAACACAAAATCTTATTACGCTCTTCCAAAGTGTCTCCCCCATCCTGACTGCATTCTGCAAAAAGTCAACTGTGATGAGCAGTAGTTGGCATTTGCTCATCGTCCAAATTGCAAACAAAAATGTCTTTAGACATGATATTTTTTTTGGGAGTCTGCAATGATTTTAACTGCCCCTACAATGTATTTGCAATTCATACCCAAGATTTCAAGACCATCTTGGTATGCATAACGACGCATTTTCCACATTTCCCAGAATAATGCATTACTTTTTATCCAAGCACGGGCAGGAGGTAGGTATCCAAATTCGGATTACGTGGTCCTGGCAGCGGTCTCCCGAGTACCATTCCAGTTTCCATGTTGATGAAGGACAAATGATACAGGTTGTTTGAATGAATAAAGGGGATTGACTGAGTAAGGGGAGGACTGACTTTTACTACAGCAGTCTTAATGTCAAGCTTGAATGGCTAGCCAGGCGAGGACGCCAGCTTTGGACTTGATGAGGTAGTCCAGCTGAATGATATACATTGGCAGCCGCTGAGAGCTGTCCATTAGTTGCGAGGGCCTCCTGTAAAAGCCGGCTTCACTACATTAATTCCAAATACATCAGTCAGCGTTGCGCAACACAGATAAATTCTAATGTGTAGGAAGTGCAATGCATACTCTCGCCACTGTTATATTACGCTGCAGGTTAGGAGGGCAGAAAGAGCGAAGGGTGAAAAATGTCATTTATTTTTCACCGCAGCCAGTATTCTTGCCATTAGCTTCAAACATGAGGTAAGTTATGGACTTTAAGAAGCGCCTTTAGCCACTATAGCGTACTGCACACAAAAATGCAAGCGGCGAGAGCACAAGAAGAAGCAGTGGTAAACTAAATGCAAGTTTGTGGTGAATTAACACTACGTCCACCTTAGTATACATTTTTTTTCTTTATACCATACCTGAAATCAAATCATCAGTCTTTGATGAACACTGCATAGTGTGTTTGCAACAGAGCAGCTCAGCATTTTTTAGGTTTGTTTGAAAGACTGACAAAGGTTCGATGGATAGGAAGTGAAGTAAAAGAAGATAATGATGGTTGGACCAATGGCAGTATTCAAAATATGCTTGATTGAATTTCACAATAGCATTCTCATCACTGGGCAACCCATAGGACTATAATACTGAAATGAGATTCTTGTGCAAAAAAATAAATAAAGAAATAAACTTCCCGAGTAAAAGTAAAACTTGTAAAATGACCAGTGTTAATCTGGTGGCACTGATCTGGCAACAGTAAAAAAATAAAAACAATTTCAGAAAGAAATTATTATAAGATTACCGGTCTGTTTTGAGATACAAACAGTGATTGATGAATTAGATGGGTGTAAGGGATTTTAGCGACTCAACTGAACAGTTATTTTGGTTAAGTACGGCTGCCATGCGCAAAAGTGCCACTTATAGTTTTGATCAGCATTTATTGGTTTATCAGTTAGCAGGATTACTCCAAAACTGAAAAGCTACTTTCAAAATGCTAAGAAGGCTGTAGCAATAAAAAAAAAAAAAAAATGAAACAACAAAATCAACAAATAAACAAATTAAATAAAAATACATAAATAAATAATATAAATAAATAAATAAAAATAAATAATTAAATATAAATAAATAATTAATTAATAAATTAAAATCCTGCTTCTTAATCACAACACAATGTCACCCCAGCCCCAAAATAAGTCATGCCCAATTCATAGGCGCAAATTCACATTTAAAAAACTGTCTATTGGCTGTATTTGCCATTACATTTAGGTAAGGATAGCTTTTGACCATTTTTTTTTTCTTTGTTCAATCTCAGTTTAAGTCACAGAAAGCGCCCATAACAATCTGGCACTCTACTTTTTACAAGCTCCAAGTATACTGTATTAACTTTTCTACTTAACTATTCCCCTTGAAACTTCCTCCACATTTAGCAAAGCATGACGTGTCACGTCAACTTGTCTTGCATATCATCATGTGCCAGCTCTGTTTATTCCAACAAAAGTACTGGGACCTTAACATATATGAATTATAAATAGGACAAGACGCTAAATTACTTCACCGAGCCAGTCTGAATAATGCAGTATTCTGCCATACAACCATGTTTGTGCACATCGCATGCAATGGTTAACACAACTGCTTAACACCGCTGTGTTCTCTTTGAGAGGTGTGTATTTCACGATTAGTCTCAGAGATGCATTTGCATGCATGGACATGTTTAATGCAAGCGACGATGGCATTTGTTGCATGCAAAATGCAGCCATTCAGGACAGAGACATGTGGCCATGCACATGTTTACCCTCTGGCACTTGTCTGTGGCTCACCAAGCACGAGAACATGGAGAGAGAAGAGAGCTGCTCGGTGAAGCAGAAGACACGCCGAAATACACGCACTCACATGATTAGACACATGCACATACCTGCACAGGAATTACCACGCGGGATTGTAAGACTAAAGGTGTGCGAGCTGGACAGTGAGTTTATCTGCTATGCAACGGAGACGTGAGAAAGTGAGAGACACGATGCAAAACTTGGCCACATGTTGTCGAGAGGCAGGCTTTCTGCACTACCGGTTCATGCATAAACAGATTGAGAAGTTTCATTTTGCACAGACTAATACGACAATATTTTTAGTCATCCACAAAGTACAAAGTAGTTTTGCACCTTTAAAATTTACTTCGATTAGACCTGCATGCATTTCAGACAAGGAAATACCCCCTATTCATTGAGATAATGGTGCCTTTCACCTTTTGTAAAATGATTGAGGTTCATCAAAGAATTATCGACTTTAGAGGTATGGCGATTATTTCAAGGCAGGGATGTTGTGGACTTTTGCCAGCAGAGTAATGTGCCTTCTATCAGGTGAACGAGTGACAACAGTTTAGCGTTCTCGTATTTTCAGTCATCTACTGCTAGGCTACAAAACTGCCTGAGGTGGAGGCGCATCGACTGGGCGGCAAAAATTAGACCGTGTTGCCTCCCACAACGGCGCACATGCCCCTTTCTACCTGTGCTTGTTTGCCCAAAATACCAATTGAAATAAATCTCCAACCATGTGCACAGTTACGCTGTGCTTTGCACCATGCTTGTGGTGGACACTAAAACAGGGCCTGAAAATTTTATAAGGGCAAGAGTTTGACTAAGGAATTGATTATTTCTATTTTTCTTATTCTGTGTCTTAAAGGAATTGAAGATTGAGATTTACCTCCTACACTCTAAACTTGTCACATCATTGTTGTAAATTATTATGAGAAAGCAGTGTTTTCACATAGACGAATGCGATTAATTATTAATAGCACAGTTTGATAAAATGTGTTCTTTTAAAAGTATGTATCAAAACCGAAGCTCCCTGCCTAAAGTTACCACTGAATTACCCAGCAGACACATCACAACACTAACAAAGTTTTGTCAACTTTGGTGTATTATTTTATTTGTCATATGCAATAAAAACCATGCATTTATTTGTGCTATAATGATGAAAAAAGGTTGTCGCAAATATATCATAGTTATATATAATAGAAACGCAGGTTATTGGTCGCTCATTGTACAAGCAGAATATGTGCACTAGAAGGCATTTAGAAAACAGTTACAACAAAAAAATGGACATTTATACAGAAATGTACATATTACAAGATTAATATAAAATTTCTTTCAAACTTCAGAAAAGGAACAACAAAGGTCGGTGTGTTCATTGGAAGTTTCCCTTTTCTTCTTTTTATCCAAAGTTATAGCAATAAACATAAAATATAACAGAGCACTTGCAGATGTATCGTTGTTCACGTTAAAGGGGACAAAATGTGATCGAAATTGATTCTTACAAGCAAAACGCCCCTCTGTACGCACGCATCAAAGAAGAAGCAGACGCTCTTAAGGCGGAGAGGGAGGTGGCAACACGAGCTGTATGCACAAAAAGCTTTCTTCCATTTAAGTTCGGAATTTTCCAGGAGACGGTGAATGGCAAAGTTCCAAAAAAAGAAATTGCTGTGAATTTTCATGGAGGTCAGCAGGCCCCTTTGAAGAAAATCCGTGATGGCCGCTTTTGCCAGCGATGAGGTCCCAAATGTAAAACTGTAATGCAGTCCCTTGTTTTGTTGTCTTCATCCAGGGTAAGGTCCGTTCACGATGCAAAGCAGGCCGATTGTTACGTTTGTGACGTAACAAGATAATTGCAGCAAATAGAATCCTGCCAATCACATGCACAAACAAAGATCTTGCACTTGAACACATCAGCATCATCCAATTCTCCCAGGTCTCCCAGTCTGAGCTGGGCTGGTGCTGGCATCCCCGAGCGGGTACTTTGTGCAGACTATACATGCGTACCTTGAGACTTTCCTGCCCACTCCTCGTGTTTATTCCATGTAGATTTCTTCATCCAAAGAGAACAGCAGTGACAATAAAAAGAAAAAAAGTGCAGTACAAATGTTTGCACCCAAGCAATGAGGCAAAAATCGGAGGCGCTCCACCCAGTCGAAATCTTCCGTCTCTGCTTTTGTCTCCTGTTAATTTAGTTTCGCAAAGAATTAGAGAATTAGCACCTGCTACTAAGCCGTCGTGGAGGGATTTACGTGCACCCTCCCCCTGCAAATTTACCAATACCACCTTCCACTCCCCTTGCCAACCCTCTTTCGCCCACTGTCAGTCCAGCACAAGTTTTTTTTTTTTTCCCAGCCAGTCATCGCGCCCTCTTTGTGGGTGTGCTCGTTGAGTTCTGTGTGGTCATGAGTGTGGTGCACGTTATGCCAGCCTGGGTAGGAGGAGAGAGAAGGAGGGAAATACCTCTTTGTAACTTATGGGAAGGCTATAAAAACGGCACCGCCGCTCATAAATTATGTGGCTCATTTGAATATTCCGCTCATAAGGTATTATGCAAATGCAAGCATAATTTGCATAATGAATTCAGCTTGTTGCCTGCATTGCTGCGATATTAAAACAAACAATGGTAGATTGGCACACATTGCGGCAGTTTGTCGATGTTTTGTTTTTTTTCATCGTCAGGGCGTTTTTAACGACATTACAGCGCTGTCGCTAATTGAAGCGCGCAGAATTTGTGAACGTTGATGAATTTTCCTAAATGAGCCGATTCCGTCTTGACTATTAAAGCAAGGGGCAGCTTTGCTAATTAAGAGCAGTGGGCATTCGCCTCCTCCATGCGGGGGAGGGTATTAAATAATTAAACGACATCTCCAGTTTTAATCAGCGCCTTACTAAATGAGCAGAATTAAGAGCTGTGGCAGAGACGTGCAGACGTGACTAAGATTTAATTACGCGGCGATGACAAAACCGCTAAACGAAGAAAAGAAGCGTTTTTATTTGGATCCCCGGCATATCGACAATTACGCATTTGTTTACAACCGGATTTTTACGCCTTTTATGGACGGCTAATGAATGTTAACGACCGGGCAGATGGTTAAAAACGTAAAAAAAAAAAAAAAAGATTCATGATCATGGCAAAATGAAAGACAAAAGATCGTATTGTGTTATGGGAAAGAATCAATTTCAATGAACTGCAATCTAAAAAGACGCATGAAATTTTTACTGCGTGCCGTGGCATATTCAGACCCATCTTCCATCGCTTTTGTCGCATTGAAGTATGGCCACCGTGGCTAGCGATTCTCTTTTTCTCCATCCAGAACCAATGCGGACGCGGAGCAACCCGGCGACGAACACGGCTAATGCCAGTATACACTCGCGCTTTTAGAATCAATTAACCCACATGTTAATTAATGTCAAGTCCGTAGAACAAAAGAGGGCAGTGCTAGATGGGTGCACCGGGCATGTGGAAGGAAAGCAAGCAAGAGGAGGAGGGTGGGTGAGAGGGACTGAGAAAGGGGATGGGCAAAATGGGGAAAAAAAAAAAAAGAGCGAATGCGCTTGATGGCAGAGAGAAGTTGGCACAGTGCCAACCACTCAGTGGTAGCACCAAGCCAGACTTGCCTTCGCTCTCCAAGATAGGTGCTGAGATGGAGCTGCAAGTCAAAAGGGTACCACCGTCGTTTGGCTAGTCTCAAAAATTAGATAGCTTTTCCCTTCATCTTGTTTTGGATGGATCTCACTGGACTAGAAGGTGGACCTCCCTGGACGACATATTCATGCCATCTCGCCACGCCATGGCGGACTGCTGAATCTGAATCTGGGATGGACATTGGAAGAAGCCACCAGAATGGACTGACTAATCAATGAGCTACCAAGTTGCTTCATGCGCCATGATGAAATCATGGCCACCCGGCAAACTACAGCAAAACGCCACATCACAAAGGAGGCGAGACAGGAAGTGAACCCACATGAGAGACGAACATGCTGACAGACCTTCGTCGGATTAATTAGAGTGAAATTCAAAAACAACGGCGTTGTTTTTGTTGTCCTAATAATAATGGTGGGTGTGGCGGCGGCACAAAAGCAAACTCCTCCCACTCTTTCAGACTAGCTCTCTCTCTAACCATCTGAGGCACAGCGCTCCGTGCCAAGCAGCCAGTCGACCATCTGGGCAGGACACGCCATGCCAGTTTGGAGCTGCGGACATGGACGTTGGCGATCAACGCCATTTCGATGTCGCCGTTGGCAGCAACGGACGTGATCGAAGGAGTCGGAATGTGGCCTTGTCGGGTCGAAAACTGGATTGGCATGCCAACTGGAGTAATACAACATCTGGCAAGAAAAGTGACGAAGGACAAACAAAGCGGGACATGCACTTCAAGTCATAATCCAATCGCCTCATTGACTGTCGGATTCTGTCATCGGATCGAGCGTCGCCTCACAAAAACAAAAGAGCAAAGAACAAACAAGAGGAGCGACAGCACCTGATATCACTAATTAGCGCAACATTTGCTTCGTTAATCAAGGCGCCACTTCCGATCAAAGGAATAATCCAACAAAGACTCATTAACGGAAATTAAAAAAAAAAAAAATGAGTGGCAAAACAAAGCGGGCGACACGTTCTGTGCCAAAACCATCAACGTTTCCATTTTGTTATCGCATTGGATGGCAGCCATATCAACCATGGCACTGCTTCTTCAACAGATGCTGCCAGCCTTGTTTGAGGAGGAGGAGGGAGTGAAAATGGACCTGGGGGACTGGCGAAAGCTCAATGGCAGCTGCTGAGGCAAATATGCAAATGAGAGGATGCATACTAATGAACTGGCAAAACAATTTGTAATCAACAAAAGGAAAAGATGGAATCCACCCCCCCAAAAAAAGTGATGACATCATTCCATAAACGATGATGGGAGTCGCCCACAGAGAGTGGGCTTCTGTCTCAGGAACACCCACAGAAGAGAGGAACAACTATTTATTTTTTTTAATCAATATTTGCAGATTTTACCACAAGGCTGCATCCCGATAGGCTGAGTACGTCAGACATCGGATATGGCACACCTGCAAAATGAACGGGTTCAGAAGGCACAGCGAGACTGAGTTCAAGAGGCACTGAGGGGGAGGGAGGTGCTGGCCTGTCTGCACCCAAAGTGAGGCTAGTGAGGCCGTGGGAACTCATTACAGATCTCACACCCACATCTCCATCACTTTTTTTTTTGTCCCCCTTATTGCCAACCACCCAAAAGAAATGAACAAACTCCACCCTTTCAGGATTTTCCCCTCTGTGCCAAACTATCATAAGCAGACGCAATGTCGGCTTAACAGGGTTGACTCGGGCGTCCGGGAAATGCTGAGGGTCCGAAGGAGCAGTTCTTTGGTTCCCGCGAGGTTTGCTGGCATCGGGCACTGAGCCAAGATGGGCATCGACGCAAAGGCAGACAATGGAGGATTTTTATCAACTTTCAAATTCGGAATTAAAGCGGAATTATGTTCATCAGCATTGCTAGGATACCCGTCCGCATCCAACATTAACTTTTTTTTTTCTTTCCACTGGAATGAACAAGAGGCATAGTTGGGGAAAAATGAATAATTAAGGAAGTCATCCAAAGGGAGGGATTATCACATCTTTGTGCTTGCTTCTCTGCTATGCCATGCACAACCAAGATGCCCGAATCTGGATGTACCGTCATTAAGGAAGGAGGCATCAATTTTGGAATTATTTTTCGGTCATCTCAAGCGCGATAATTGGGATGGCGACAAATACGATTAATTTCATTTTTAATTACTGTTTTCGATCGTCATCGCGAGGAAACGCTTGGATATTCCCATCTTCGACGCTAATTAACTTTGGATAATCATCTTTTTATTTAATTCCACGGGGGATGCTAATTGCGCAGTGTCTTCATTACACAAATGGATTACAAAAAAAGAAAAAAAAAAAGGGGGCTTGCACGAGCAAGCAGAATGGAAGGGGAGGTGGAGTGTGTGCACGTGAGTTTGAGAGAGGGAACATGAGAGAGGGAGAAAAGAAATGCAAAAACAAGGATATGTTTCTTGCTTCGTTGTATTCCAGTAGCGATTTAACTGAAATGGCAAACAAGTAGAGAAAAATCTGCACTGCCAGTGACAAGAAGGGCTCCGCTTTTGGAAAACATTTTCTTCCTGCCAGCTCTCCAGAGTGCCAACTGTCACGTATAAAGACAACTGCCTTTACTGCGCCTGGATCATACAATCCTGGACCAAGAAGAACCCTGACTGGATTCTAAATTTCTCCTCAACTGGATTTTTTGTGCGTTATTAATTGGAGTCCATGAGAAATATAGATTTTAATTGTACTACGATGTTGGCGCTTGGGCGAAGCGGAACGCAAGGGAGAAAAAACCAGACTGTGGCGGGCACTGGCTAATGTTCTCTGTGCTTAATCATCCCACCGCAGTGTCGTTTTATGCATATTTCATTTGCATATCATTAAATCGCTAAGGCGTACTGGCAAATGGCGGTGGGGAGTGTGGGGGTGGAAACAGAAACGGGTACAATATTTATAGAAAAAAAAAAAAAGGCGACTCATTAGCCGATGACAATCCTTAACGCTTGTTAACGTTTAACCTGTGCCTGTTTTTTTTTCCTTCGGTGTTAATTAAAAATGTGCTTTGAAGCTTTACGGCTGATTCATTGGGAACTTTACAATATAAGGATGCAAAATGTATATATTTATGGTACATACCCTACATAGCAGACTTGATACAAATATATGCATATTGTATTTTTTTTTTAATTGGTGCCCATTTGAATGGCAGCTGATTTACATAAATGCTTATATAGAACAAGTGTAGAATGCAGGTATCCCATTGGACTCATGCTGAATACAGTGAGCAATGAAACATTTTAAATAAAAACCTGAAGAAACCAATTTGGGTAGATTGCAGCTTTCAGAAAGATAAACATTATTTTTATTTTTTATTTATTTTTAAATCAAGGACAGGTTGCTATTTAGAACATGACCAACAACAATTAGTTGTTATTGCACGACTCAAATCAAATTATCTCCAAAAATGTCAGCATTTAAATGTGTGTGACCTATTAATATTAGCAAATACATTGGGACGGCAAATCTCTTGCGGAGCGTGACTCATTGTTCATATTAAAAAACAATATATGACAGTATGAGAATCGTGCAGAACAATTCCATGGTGCCATTTGTTCCACAGAATCTTGTGTGTCTAATTACGGCTCCGCCCTTTTCCAGACATCCTTGCTTAATTCCCTCTCTATGCAAAAGGCAAATCCCCCCAAGCCAGAATATTCAAATGAAGCGAGCTTCACGCCTCACACAATTAGCCATGTTTAGTAATTTGAGAAATGAGCGCCACAGGGGATGTGGAGGAGGGGGCAGCACAGACGGCGGGCTAGCAGGGGAAGCCCAGCCAAGTGGGTGGGTATGAGCTTGGCGCTTTGCAACCGTGGCACATGCAGATGTCGCTGTAGTTCTTCCAAAAGCACCTACTGTACCAATCGAGTGGAAGGGAGGTAACGAGAATCTCGTTTGGGATCGCACACCTCCACCGTGTGTTTCCTAGGGGTGTTAGCATGTGAAGTGCAGTCTGGGAAAAAGGCTCGGCAGCCAGTTGGAGGGCGATGACGTGGGTGGAACTCGGGCGAGGGGAGATGCCTCGCTGTGTGTGGGAATGTGGATGCAAAGAGCTGGAAAGCCTCGGCAAGGAAGGGTTAAGCAATATCAGGGAGGTGTCTGAGAGTTTCGAGACAGAACATTGAGATATTATGCGGAGTGCTGGCAATAATATGCATGTCGCGCTCATTATTATTCAGCTCGGCAAGCAGTCATATCAGTGGGTTGTTCTGCCATGCTGTGGTTACTGTCTGAAACATGTTATCCATCGAGGACAAACGCTCACTTATCCCCTTTTATTCAAATGTTTATTGGTCATAAAAAGGAATGAGCATTTTGGAGCAAAGCCAGCAACAATAAGCTGCAGCAGGATATGCTAATTCTTGCCGAAGGGATCAATTAATATAGGAGGATTTGGGGAATGTTGTAATTGCTGCATTGTTCTAATTGAAAGAAGTTCCAGTGTATTGAAAAATGGCGCATATGACAAATGGGGGTTAAAGTTTGAGAAGCTACTGCGCTTCACTGAAAGTCACCCCAGGCCCTTTTAATGAAATGTCATGTCTGATGCCTTGACATTAATTGGTACCTTGTAATTCTTTGCAATTAACATTAATAGGTATGACCGAGGCTATCGAGTTGCTCCACAGCATCCAGCCAACTCCTTATAAACCAACGTGAAGGTCAACTGTCAATCAACAGACAACGCGATAATCTCAAAGTCGGCAATAGAAGGCCATTCACAGCAACAGTAACAGTAAATGAATAAAAACTCCTCACCTCATTGTGGAGAATTCTGTATTTTTAAATGGATTAGTTACTTCAGCTTTGTACACCGAAAAGCCGAGAAAACCGTCAGACTAAATAGTTGCAATATCAGCTTCTAATATCAACACGCATGTCTGTAGACGTGACGGCGAATAACGCTCTCAGACAAATTGAACCACTCGGAAATACTAGCCTTTGGGCAGTAGTGCACGAGTGGTTACAGATGTGATGCAACTGAAAGGCCTGTGATAGCTGTTAGCTTTCGATGGAGAAGTCAGGAAGCGCGAGTCGTGAAGAGTGATCAAGTTCTTAGTCTACTGACCTGGGTAAACGCCCCAAGATAAACACTAATACTGACAGAGTAGACTTCCGCATGTAAAGCAGCCACTCTTGAGTCCTGTATGTGCTAATCTTCAGCGATTTTGGCATGGACACATTTTCTTATCAGTGGACATGACGTGAAAAGTTGCATATTGAGTTTAAAGTTTAACAATAGAAGCGACTGTCTGCAGAAATGACAGAGGAAGAGGGAGGCAGAGGCAGCGTATAAAACTGCATGAGGAGCGCGAGTGCAAAAGAAATGGTGTGTCAGTGCAGTGTCCCACTGGACCTGAACTGGGCAGCGAGCAAGGGAGCCATTACATGCGTGCCTTTGACAGCTCATTCTCATTACAGCAGCAGACAGTTAACACTTCTGCTCTCAAGTCGCCAGGATTTTTTTAATGCAGACTACATCATCCCTTTCCGGAGGGGGCTTAGTTGTAGATTTAACATTAGTAGAATACACAACGTTGTATTTTAGCTTTGTGGGGGACAGACGGTTTACTTTTCGACGTCCCTGTAATGGGAAAAACCCCCACTAAATTTCCAAAAGTATTCGCCCACCTGCCACGCTTAAATAAATAAATAAACATATAAGGAAAATGGTAATTGTGAAATTGTCATAAGAGGTTGTCTCCACCCGATTGTTTTTTTTTGTTTGTTAAACACTCTTTGACCGCCTGAGACAGGTGCAGACTTTGTGTTTATCTTGTTTTCATGTGAAAGCTATACGTCCGGGTTCTTGGAGGCTCCGAAACAGATGGGCAGTGCTGCAGAAGTCTGTTTTATAGTTTGCTCGAGAGCCATCAAATGGGGAGAATATGATTGGGTCCACAATTTTATCCAGATTTTTCCCAGATGTATGATTTTGTGGAAATCAGCGTCGTATTTTTGATGTGCTGCTAGTTCCTGATTTCAAATGAACTCATTTCATTAAAAATTTGTAGTGGCCTCAGACATTTTCTCCAGCACTTTTTGTAGGAGTCGATATACTTTCTGAAATAACACTGTATAGATGTTAAAGTTCATTAGTAACCTATAAAACAGGCGTGGGCAAACTACAGCCCGGGGGCCACATGCGGCCCGTTATATTTTAATCTGGCCCGCCGAACTTGAAAAAAATTAAATGAAACCTTGTTAATGTTTTATTTTCTAAATACTGTGGGTTTTCAAAGACACATATATTGTTGTAATCCTTTTGGTCACTTTCATTTAAAATTAAATGGTTTTTTTTTCCAATGAGGTGAGGTTACCAAAACATTCCAGCCATTTGCTCTTTATCCGGCCCCCCTGTCAAATTTTAGAACCCATTGTGGCCCGCCCATCTAAAAGTTTGCCTGCCCAAGCACTAAACATCTTTTTTTTTTTGAGAGCCAAATTCCATAAGTTGCATTACTCACTTTTTCTTGAATTGTCTTTTTTTTAAGTCAGTAACGTGAAATTATAAGGCGGTACTACTGCATCACATTTTTTTTTTATATAAGTACTTTATCAATGAATCTGAATTTCATGCAGAATCCACTACTTTATTGGTAAAATATAGTTGCTATTTGTTATATCACACGGCAGTTGATTGTTACTGTCTGAAAATAAGTCTCCAGCAAATGACGCAGAACACGAAACCATCGAAACAATGAACTCTCGCCCCAAAATATGCAGTTTCATGATCCCTAGGAGGACCTTTACAATGCGCTAACAGGCTAGCAGATGTCCAGCACTGGCTATGGATGTCCTGAGGCAATTAAATAGTTTACTCTGTAACTCCTTTGCTGCTGTTCTGCAGCTGAATTGAATGCAAATTACGTGCAATAATAAACCACTGGAAAACGAGGTGTACAAATAATACCCAATATCCTCAGAAAAATTCACTCTGACATAATTCAATGATTTTGCTTCCGTCAGTGACCAGCCACTCTTAATTCGGAGTACGTCATCTCAGAAAGATTGTTACAAAAAGTTTGCGCCTGCATGGAAAAAGTGAAAGTACCTTTTATTGTTTTATGCTGTGTGGTCAGAGACCTTTGGCCAACAGCTTGACCGGATATCTGTGGCAAGCTGCAGGCTAAAACGTCTTTCAACAAGCTCACCCGTGCTTGCTGGCGTGGTACAGCAAGTAGCAATGCTTGACTTCTTCATGAACTCAAAAACCGAAACACAAGTATCATACATAGAACTCTCGCCATTTATGAGTTGAGAACAAGCTTCAACAATGATAAAAAACAAAAAAACATGTAAACTTCCTCTAAACAATGTTGCAAAATACATTTGACATTACCCTTGAAAATAAATGCTCCAGATGTGCATTGCAGAGATCTAGATGAACTTTTTGCGACGGTGGGCCCAACCTTTTTTTCTTGGTTGCACCGGCACTTAAGATGCACCAAAACTTAACCGTATCACATTCAAAATCTAAATTTTACAGGTTAATTAAATATTACTAAAAGTTCTTTACTTTAAGTACAATTCCGCCAGACGGGTAATTTACTGAAAAGTCTTGGAGCTTAAAGTGCTACAGCAATGCAGTAACAAGAGTAGTCGAAATTGGCACAGGTAGGCCTGGATGATTGACTGAAATATGTTTTATAATCTTTTTTTTTTTTTTTTCTTGCAGAGCAGTTTTGCGAAAACTTTCTAATTTTGTCCAGAGATCAATTCGACTACTAGTTTGCTGTGCAAAGTTTAAAATGCGGAGATTTTCTCTGCGGTTCCAGTCAGACGTTTGAGTTTATTGTTCAGTATATACACGATATAACTAAATCCTAGTAAAGGGAATAGCCGTACAATGATTTCTGAGGAATCGGACTCTGAAACTTGACGAATAATTGTATCAAAGTTTTTCAAAACCTGTGTTGTAAATGCACGGCTAGTACTTAAATTACATGAATAATTCATACGCAAATGATTGGTGAAGCAGTGTTATGTATGAATCTCCTTGATGGATCTGTCACGTCAGAAAGGACAAGGCGACGAACCTTACATGCTGCTTTCAGGCACCGCTTTCAAAGTCACCCCGGAAATTCCTCTTCATAAAAAGATCCTGAATGTCCTTTTGCGATCCTGCTACGTATTATCAGTACGATGCAGCTAAGTGTTGCAATTAGGCTCGGCCTTTTTCATGCAAATCAGTTTGACAGCACAACAATCAGTCAGTTATGCTATAGCTCCCGCTTCTTCCGACCTCTCCTTCTCGTCTAGCTCATTTTCTCTGGCATTTACAGACATTTGAATTATTTATCATATAAAGTTAGCATATGAGCCACTAAGGCGCAGGCCTTCACTTTTAAGCACAGTAGACACTGGCAGAACCCAGCTATGTCAGTTCATGGAAAAAAAAAACACATACAATGCCAAGTACTTGCATCCCTCTCTTCAACTTCACATATTAACGTGGAATAATATCATGTTGCCGAGAGCCACTTGACAGGAAGCACCACTACAGTCAACATGTCTTCCTACCTAAATAACACAAATGGTCATTTTCAATGGCTCCTCGATGATATAGTGGATGAGAGCTTGCATTGCGACCGGGAGGGGGGGGGGAAAAAAAGGGATTTTATTTTTCCTATTTTTACAAAACAGATGGCAATATTGTCAATATTATCCCCACTGGACAATTATTGCTATACAAGTAAATGACGACATGGGTAATAATCTGGTTCAGGCAGTGGTGATAAACTAAATGTACTCTTAAAATTCTAAACGTAGAGGTTACAACAAGGCCTAATTGTACTTGCACAAGCATAGAGTGACCCTCGAAAGCATGTGAGTGTCTTCTTTTTTTACAGAAAAATGTGTTCAGTGTTTACATTAAAACACAGCCGTCAGCAGGTGTTGGCCAAGAAGAATGTTGACATTCTGGGGCAAACTACGTGATTTTTTTTTTTTTTTAAATCACCTTTTTCTTCGGTTCAAATGGGTCATCAAAGAGACCCGTTTTGGAGATGTGGCCGTGAAGAAGACATGAAGCAAGACAGGCTGGGCGTTTTTCTCTCAGTGAAATGGACAGGGCATACGTGGTTTCTTAAGTCGGTGAGGGATGGACAAAAAAAACCCACTACCATCCTGGCTTAATTAGTCCACTTTAAAAACAAAACTTTTCGTCCTACGTCCCCAAAATGGCCGTCCGGAACATTCCATCCCTGCTAAACTACAAGTGTTCTTCAGGTATCCAAATATATATAGAAAAAAAGTCCTTTTTATTTCATCTCTCTTGTCTGCTCCTTCTCTTGAAACTCACCCTGTCCGGAGTGTTATTATTCTCATCGTTATTTTCAAGTCCACGCAGGGTGACCATAATAAGTCCATCTCTGCTTCTCTTGGACAAACACGTTTATGGATGACCATGGGGCATTTTAGTCTTCCAACGGTGGCGCCTCATTAATGCCGACCTACTATGAAGTCGTATAAATTCACCCCTTCAAAGTCCACAGCTACTGTAAGTTCAGAGGCGAAACAGGGAGACAGAAAGACAAAAATCAAAAGGAAATAACTTCAAGTGATATTTTTTTTTCTTTGGGTCCCAAAAAAATTTATTCTGATAGGGGGAGAATTTAAAAGATATAAAAAAAATAAAATAAAATACAATAAAAATAAAAATAAAAAAAAAAACGCTGTGGTTGAAAATAACTTCAAGTGATATATTTTTTCTTTGGGTCCCAAAAAAATTAATTCTGATAGAGGGAGAATTTAAAAGATATTTAAAAAAAAATACAAATAAAAATAAAACGTAAAAAATAAAAAAAAACGCTGTGGTTGAAAATAACTTCAAGTGATATATTTTTTCTTTGGGTCCCAAAAAAATTAATTCTGATTGAGGGAGAATTTAAAAGATATTTAAAAAAAATAAAATAAAAATAAAACATAAAAAATAAAAAAAAGCGCTGTGGTTGAAAATAACTTCAAGTGATATATTTTTTCTTTGGATCCCAAAAAATTTATTCTGATAGAGGGATAATTTAAAAGATATTACAAAAAAAAAAAAAGCTGTGGTTGAGGCATATATGATATGTGAGCGGGAGAGGGCATGGTGTGCGCGCCTTTAACATGGAGTCTCAATCTCACATAGTTTTGTTCCTTAAAAGGAAATCAGGGGGCTTAGCTACAACAGTGCCTTGAAAGTCATGAATAAACATCAGGCTCCTTTTCTGTGCGTACATCATACATCACAAGATGACACTACCTAATGGAGGAGGATTCCTCACCATGGGAAACATGAAAAGCTGTGAAATTACCCACCAAAACATGCAGCCATATGGTTTTAAAATGGACCACTGAGCGAGAGAAAGGGGGAGGAGGAGTACTAAGAAAAGGAATCTCTTATTAAAATGGCTCCCTGAGATAACAGCGCTCTCTCTCTGCATTCCCTCAGCTGTGATAACCACATTGCCTGTTCACTCCACAAAAATGATACATACAGTACAATACTAATCATTTACAATTACAATGACTTTTCCTCCTTTTGTGCGTCTCCTGGGACTGTGTCTCCTCCTGTCATTTCTGCAGGTGTCATTTTTAACATGATGTGGCAGTCGCCATTTTAGATCGGGGTTCTTATTCGACAGGAAATTTAGAATCACGGCTTTTGCAAGAAAAGGTTTTGCTTTTGCCAGTTATGACTTCACAGCAAAGGTTTAATTTGTCGAAAATGTCACGAGCGTTTATTCTATTCTGTTTGAGGTTGGAAGAGAAAATGAGTTGAAATCCTGCAAGGAAACAAAAGGACTCGTTGTTCAAAAGGTTTCTGAGGACTGCAAAGGTGGACGAGTTGAACCATTATCGTACAAAATCCTATCTCACGGTGCAAGGTACCCGGATAATGTAAAGCAAAAAGTCAAAGCAATGACGCATGGAAATCAAACAGACTAAATCGTATCTCAAATCATCGTTCCTCATTTCACTTAATGGAAATGAAAAGATAGTTCCAGCCACTTTGGCTGTGTGCGTCTTGGTCACCAAGAGCAAGAGGCAGTACAATATAGACAAAGATGTAGAAAAGTTTTAATTGATTTTCGCAGAGGATAAACAATGTATCTAAAATTTTTGCCTGCGGGACAAAGCACCAAAAAAATAAAAAATAAATAAATAAATATATATATATATATATATTAAAAAAAATGGGAAGTCGGGTCACTCGTATATCAAGGCACCACCGTAAATGCTAACAGCATGCACCACATGTCAAAAACACCACATCGTCGCCATTCTTGGGTATTTTTCTATGCACGCTATAGGTGATTAAGCTGTTCGGTGACCTGTGACCTGCTAACAAGACAATTCTGTCTGATACTAGACATCACCTTTTGCTCCAAAATGCTTTGAGATTTCAGGACACCCCCATGCTTGATGTCACAAAGCGCCCCCAGAGCAAAACACAGTCTCAGTTTCACTGCAGGTCCAATAACTTGAATAATATACAACAGTGAGAAATAATTACAATGTCCGTATCTGGCTGTAAATGTGAGTTCAGGCTTGTGTTTGTGTGTTTCAGAGAGGGGTAGCAGAGGGATGCACGACTAGAGAGGCGTAAGAGCAGTGTTGTGCCACTGGGTGCAGTCATTTCTTTGATCATTTTTAATGGCCATTCTTTCATGCGAGGCTGCAGCTCACACATGGTTTCTTGCAGGTGCCATCTCATTCATGTAGTTGTGGGATTAGTATGCGGCAGGTAATAAAAGAAAAAAAAAATAGAGAGGGGCCGTTACACTGCGCAGGACACATCACATAATGTCAACGCACCGGGATCATTACCTATTCAAAGGATGATATAAATGTACAGCAAGACAAAGCAGGAGCGCCTGGAATGGAGGGGGAAAACGAGCTAAAACAGCAGTGAGCATTCTAGACGGGATGGAGAGAATTAAAAAAAAATATATAAGGTCAATCAGTATTACAAATAATTGCAATGAGGTGGGCAGGTAGAGAAAATAGATCTCTTATAGCATGTAGATAAGAACACACGCAAGAATAATTATGAGTGTGGACAGACTAAAACTCAGTGAGTATTAAATTCATAAACGATTCCATTTTAGAATGAGAGAAGAAAAAAAGGAGAGGGTGTCTATCAGTGTAGTGTGCCTCCATCAACATTACACGCTAATTCAAAGCCATCTTTTAGTGCGTATTGAAGTGAATTAACAGCTGGCAAATACAGTATTGCTTTGACCCTAACAGACCTCAAAATGAAGGAAAGAAATGATATCAATTTGATAATGAAAGAATGAACTTTATAACCTTGCCATACACTTGCATTATTAAATGTTCCCTGAATCTGAAGTTACAGAAGCAGCAGACCTCAATTATTTCTTTTTATGAATAAATACGAATAATTTATTTGCAAAGCTCGACTTTTATATCGCTAAGTGAATTTACCAGAAACATCTATAGTCTGCCATTTTATTGTTTATATTTCTGTAATGAGAATTCTGAGATTTTTTTTTCTAAATACATTATATATGCTTGAAGATGATTGCTGAAAACACGCAGAGACTCAAAACTATACAGTACTGTACTCAGTTGTAGAGATATACCTTTAAACTTTTTTTTTTTTACCATTTCAGTTTTAATGTTTTTCGTTTTTTTTTGGTTTTGGACTGTGGGGTGTGATGGTTAAAACCGCGCCATGTGAAGCACTTTTGCGTCTGGCATGTGTCACCCCTCCGCCACTCTAAAAAGACTTGGGTGCCTTTTTGCGATGCACACTTAGCTAGCTCGCAGTGCATACATTCCAAAACAGCATCTTCCCTTTTGATAGTTAGCTGGTGAGGCCTATTAAAGAGTGCCTCATTGTCTTTCGTGAGTGCACGCATGTAACGCAAAATAAAATAAAGTCCGACTTTGCAGCCAGCGTGTGGACTGGTGCGTCGCACTGGCGTGGTAGCTTTAGAGTGCCTTGTTGTTGCTTAACCACGAGTTGGCAGGCTATAGTGTATTCCATCCAGCAGAGGCTTTAAGATAATATATTCTTGCAGCTCAAACCTCTTTATGAGTAGACCTAAAATGATGCTAGTCGCAGTAGCACCCAAGGTCGTAGCAAGGGCATTTGATTGGCATTTGATAGTGAGCGGGGCGTGTTGTCAAGGCCACAGCATTTGAGGGCGGAGAAAATGGGTTGATTTTACATGATTTTAAACCTTCATTTTATACACTTTAAGATAATCCAAATCAGGCAGGATTGTTACCAACTCTTATCCGTCTTGTTTTGTTTTTCATTCAAGTCCTGTGTGGAAGCCTGAGGCCTCAGATTGGAGAACCAATGTGAGTCACTGACCTACAGTACATGCACCATGGTTTAAAAAAAAAAAAAAAAAAAAGGGGAAATCGACCAACACACAAAAGCTAAACTAGGCTATATTTCTGTGCTCGAGGATTGCTTGTCTTTATTTCTCTGTGAAGACTTCACTACACATTTGCACTTAACACGGCAATTAGCTGACTCCAGGGAGATGCATAATGTGAGCGAGGCTTTACACTCAAAGCTGCTAAGCCGCAGTATTTTTCAGTAAGCTCATAAATCACCAACAATCTGATGATATCAATTATTTCAGTAAATAAGTGAGTCGAGATCAAGCCCTTTACCCTCACTCAATGCCTGCATTGAATTAGCACACTGACAGCTTTAAGCAGCTAATTAAAGCAGAATGAAGCTTTGTAAAGGATTAATGGAGAATATGTTCTCGTGTTGTGCAGCGGTATAAATTAAGTACATAATACTGAACGGTTTAAAAAAAAAAAGATGCTAGGTTTGACTGTCTACAATATGTCCACCAGTGGTGGGCGGTCAAAGACTTTATATTTATGATAAAAGTATGTGTTGCCTCGCAGATTTTATAGTACGCTTTCAGAAGCAACAGCGTGGGCTTTTGCCAACAGGATTTTAGAGTTGATAGTTGCGAGAGCCAATCAGATCACGAGTTGTTTACGATGAGGCCTAACATTGAACGTGCGAACGTTCTGTGATACTCACTTGTGACAGGGCGGCGCTATGCGGAAATCGACACCTGACAGTCTTTCCCGGCAACCATTCAAAAATCTAAAATTTTTAAAAAAAATTTTTAACCTACAATGGCCGAAGGAAGGAAAAGTGCATTTTATTTTAGATATATTTGCAAGGCCATTTTGACGGACCAGATGTGTCTGTATTTTATTTGTCCAGCCGTGATGTTCTTATGAGGCCTATTTATTTGAGTTGGGCTAAGTAGAACTTCTCTGAAATGCACAGCCCGCCACTTATGTCCACAATATCTTGATAGATACCTACAGAAAAAAAGTCATTCATATTTGATTCAATTGATCTGGCACGTAAGATCCCATTGGTTTATTTTATGGTTGATATCGTTTCTGTGGGCTTAGGACAGTCTGAGGTGTCTCCTTGCGATTCAGCATTGACCTCTTTTGGGGTCAGAGTGAATTATTTGAAGTAAAAACATCTGAAAGAGATGTCTGACAGGCAATCTGATTCCCTGGGTGCATAAGTGGGGGGGCTCCCACTGGTCCGATAAAAGCCCTGGCTTCTTGCACCAAACCATGCCTGCATGTCTACGCTCCAATTTTAATTGGCCGCTTTCGGTAGCTGTGAAACGTAATGACTTTGTTCCGGGATTAAAAGCCTCAGAGTGTTCAGGCAAAGCAAGGGTCCTAACCTTTTCTTGGCTGATCTGTTTCTCATCCATATATCCCACCGTTTCCCGAGATTGTCATTCTTCTTTCCGTATTGCAGCGATTTTGTCTAACCCGTCGTTCTCTTTCTTATTCATTTACAGGACTGGATTTTAACTGTTTGGAGGTGCTCGTTGATGCTCATCTTTTTGGATAGTGGTTCGTTAATGTCACATTTTTGGTTTTTGATTCTGCATACTTGTAACCCCAACTGAAAATGTACTAGAAATTCTACTAGTTAAACTGCCTTCCCAGATCATCTTCAGATTCCGATTTTTCACTTTTGAACTTTTGATTTCTTTCCTCTCAGAGGAAGCACCGGGAAATACTTGGAGGCAAGGTTGTGTAAATTCTAAAAATGTTTAGGAAAGGTGCCTCGATGCAAATTTTAACCCACCTTTATAATTGTGAATTAGTTTACTCATCGTCCATTATTTGCGACAGTCGACCGAAAAAGACGAATTCTATGTAAAGACGGTCAAAAGTACTGCAGTAAAAAAATAACTGGCAAACCCAAAAAAAGTCCTAAATAAAATGTCAACAGTGAGTTTAGCCTCTTTAAAAAATATATAAATAAATAAATTTAAAAAAAAAAAGGCACTGCTGGCAACAACCTAATTCAAATAAGTGTGGCAAGCACACATGAATTGAAGCAGTACTTTTTATTGTCCATGTTTGAAAAGTAGTAGTTTCACACTAGGGGCTGAAAAATGACATCAATTCTCACTTTTGTGTGATGACGTCAGTTAGGAAAAATGGAGTTGAATTCATTTGAAATAATGCAGACTTTCCCTATGTTTGAACGAAAGCACTTTTTGATCTCGCCTTGACCCGATGGCATTTTCCACGAGAGTTAAAGAAAGCTGGTATAAAGGTTAAGAGATTGCACACATCTCCAAACCCTTGTATGTCAAATCATCTTTCCTCATTACAAACAATGGAAATGCCCTTAATCTGTGCCCCCAAAAGACAAACAAAAACATTGCAGTATGTTTTTTCAAATTAGATTAAATAAAATATATAGTAAACTAACATAATATATAATTAAAACAAATGGGTCATATGTCAATGCAGCTCATTCTAATGTGTGGGCAGTAAAAGGCAGACACCGATATGGAGCCAGAAAAGATATGACTACTCTGTCTACAAACATATGTTCCTGCACCATTTGTGTTCAAATATCAAGTCACTTAAAGGGTTATCACGCCGCCGCATGAATAATCATTTTTTGGGGGCTTTTCCCATGTGCAAGCGTGTTAGCATGAGCATTAAGATGGCGGATTAACAGACACGTTTTTTTTTTTTTTCAATCTATGTAATTTTCTTGAGATGATAATGAAAGTAGCAATAAACAGTTTGATAACTTTGTTTGTTGACAGATATGGATTCTATTTGACAAACAGTTGCTTGTTGGGAAGTGACATTAGTCATTGCCACTACATATCGCATCTCAAATTTGCGTTTGCAATGCAAAGCAAAAAAAAAAAAATGACCCATTGACAGCTCGGATCTTGAAAAACTGCCCGCACATAATACATTTCTGGAATGTGTTGCGCAACAGGACTCATCACATTTGCATTACTGCAAAGGTTTCTATCTATAAAATACTAAATATCTATTTATTGTATAGTTGTATGTACAGAGAGAGTTCTTGAAAATAAAACAAAATCATCATCAACCTTAGTGTTTCAGAGGGCCAACAACTGCGCTGTCAACACAGTAATTGACATGCCAATCAATGGCCGGTGCGTGGCCAGCTTTTAGAAGGTCCCTAAGGTGACTGCTTGAAGCACGCTCAGTTTAACACAGTGGCGATGCCAGAGTGTAAACAGAGACTACACATTGACTAGCTCATCGATGCTGTTGATCAATTAATCGACATTATTTGCAGTTCTTTGTGCAGGTCTTGATGTCTACTCATATGCCAGAAAGTGCAGTGCCCACACCTGTCTCTAGAGGGAGACAGTGCAAAGAGCAACAAGAAGAATCCAGAGATCAATGGCCAGGCTGAGGTTTGTTTAAAACAAATACTGATGCGAATGGAAATGTATAATTATGGAGATTTCCTCATTTGACGTTGCATATTGGCAGTCATGAGAAATGATCATTGTAAGGTCATTCCCAAACTAGTTACTAGTGAGAAACTCTTGCCTGCTAAGTTTATGTTCATCTTTTTTTATTTTTTAAAGTAAAAAAATGTTAGTTTCCTGGCAATATGAGCATTACTGGGGGGCATAATGTGGAGGAATTGCTCTTCTCTGCCACAAATATGATATTTTTCTATTATGGTTACATTTTTTATGTTATTTTTACATAATCCAGTTATGGGGAAAAAAATCCATCCCTTTTATACTAATCTCAGAGTAGGCTCAAACTTGCCACCACCGTGTTGCAAGTAAATGTGCAACATTTGGTTTAAAAATATATATTTTTCAATATAACATCAATATTAACAGTGTGTGGGATTGTTCTGTTTATTTAATCAATCTCACTGACTGATTTTGTATTTCTTTTTGTTTGACTTTGTTAGATTTATTTAACAAGTATTTTATGTTCAGCACTTTCAGTGCATTTCAGCTGCCTTTTCTGCCCCCAAAGTGCTCTATAAAAGTTTAATTGATTTTTAGCACAGATCTACAAATTGCACCGCTACTTGGTTAATTGATATCTTTTATACACAGCACGTCATTTGATATAACGATGATAAGTGCTTCAAGTGTGCATGTTCTTTGCAAGGCCTCTCTTAAAATTAACAGCACTAAGGAACAAGGCAAAACCTAGTATTTAGAATCCACTACTTCAATTATAAAACTGTCTGGAATCACTATGGAACTTGCATAAAAAACAAGGACACTCAAACACTGAGCTAACAGCTCTATTCTTACTCCCCAGAGATAGTAAAAGCATATTGGGTTCCGCAGAAGAGATAACACAGACGGTTTGACTTTATTACATAGCAGCACAATCATGGGAGTAAATATGCAGCAGCAGTAAAGAAAAAAGGGGGGGAAATCCAAGAGAAACATGTGACTTTTTAAACCACGAAATGTTGCAACGATTACGAATGTGGCATAGTTAGAAAGTGGCGAGCACATCTGCCTCATAATTCTGAGGGTGGGGGTTTGAATCCGGACTTCGGCCTTCCTGTATGGAGTTTTTGCACGGTTTTCTCAGAATAAACCGTTTTCCTCCCTCAAAACATTCATGCGACACTATGTATGACATTGAATGTGAGCGTGAATGGTTGACTATATGTACACTGCGATTGCCAGGCGACCAGTTGTTAGCGTTTTTTCATAGAATCTCACCCAAAGTCAGTTGAGATAGGCTCCATCTTACGTACCTCTTATCTCATGGTTGGCCGGAAAACACTAATGCTCGAAATAAGATGGCAACACAAGCCATTGTTTGGCAGACATTTTGTTCAGACTGAAAAAAAAAGACAAAAGAGCACTGTAAGGCAGCAATCGACCGAACAATTAAAGAAAAAAAAAAAAGTCTTCAAGCTTATCGCCAGACCGAGTAGATGTTTACTGTCAAATTAAATAAAGAAAATTATAACAACCACAAAGATTAGCGCTCTGAAATTCTTTTAAGCATATTGCACAAAAAATAAAGACATAATAATGCAAAATGAAATGGCTAACAGTGGGAATTTGTGTTGTCTTATGAGGAGCAGCACTTAGTTTGATAGACCGAAGCAAAAATGTGGCAGACTTTATTTCTTTAATCATTTAAATGTTACACTTTTTAAGCATTACTCACACTTTTTTAAAATAAAATATTAAAGCGTGCTACTTATTAAAAATACAAAAATTGTTGGGCAGGAAAAGATTATTTGCATTTTGATTCATGTTTGAGTCTACTAAAAGTTTCACTGATAGGCGATAATTTACACGGCATAAAATGGCCTGAGAAGGTTTAGCATATACTGTATCCTCGGTGAGTGCCATGCTACTTGTCCTTAGCCAGAAATTTATTTTTAAGAGTCAACACAATGGTTTACTCTCAATAACTCGTGTGATACAAACAAAAGGCCAGAAGGACAGATTGCGATTGTCTTTAGTTAAAAACAATCCTGGATAAATGGCCCCTAAATCTGTAAAACTCTTGAAATCCATGATGAATTTTTATTTTTGCTCTCCTCTCAAAGCATCCACTTCAGATAGATGAAAGAGTAATATTCCAGAAATAAAGCTTGATTTACATCCCCTCTGCCGTTCTCCCTCTTCCTTTTTTATTTGATCATTTAGACGGGATCATATAACTGTATATCAGACACAAATGAAATCAGGTCCCGTGCACATTAAGGCCATGTCGTTCTGCAGCTAACATCCCCTCCAACCCAAGCAGGCAACTCTACGGCAAGCCAAGGGCAGTGCCATTCATTTTCAGGCCCATTTCCTCTTATGATTAGGCGATCAATCAATCCCAGCATTCAGTCTCATCAGGCAGACGGGATTATCTGCCCATCTTCGCCTCTTCCTCTTTCAACTCCCACCCTCCCAAACACGCAGCGGCACATTAACATCAGCTCAAGTATCACCCAACAAAAGCAGCGTGCCGCATCCCCTGACCGCAAACACACTACCTCTCATTTTAGTCATCCCTCAGTCAGCCATATCTTCACCTTATATCGCCCCCGGTGGTGCTCACGCATACTCGTATACCTGCAGAACAGTTTGTATGTGAGGTGAGTCACCGCAACAGGGATTTAAAAAGATATAACGTAGTATAGAACATAATACAAACCCAAGCACACTCTTTGGCACTTCGTTAGACCTTTAAAAAAATGCTTGTGCAATAATGCTATTCTAAGTTGCGCTATCAAGTCATATAAGGTGATGGCAGATAAAGTGAGGATAGATGCCGCTGGTAAAAAGACAATAACAATGCTAATTGGAATTGGAATATGGTCATATATCAGCGTCGTTGTAGGAAAAACAAATATACCTGACTAAATGTATTATTTCTTCTTCACAATCTATATTCCTTATGCCAACATTTTACCTTCCCCATCACACTTCACTTTTTTTATCGTTCTTTCGTTGAGAGCATTATGATAACATCATATTGTGAGGTGTCGAAGAGAACGAGATCTATTAGTAATAAAAATCGACAGAGAACGCACAAAACATTGAAATTACTTTTAAATGCCATCACTAATTTTTAATATTTCTCGCAGATAACCACTTGCTAAAACGGAACATTTTCCCTCCACACTCAAAATAATCATTGAATTTCACTTAACGGCAAAAAGCTTTTTGATGTAGAAATGTTAATTCCGCACCGCACACTGTCACGCTTTCAATACACACTAGCTTTTAGTGACCATGTTCCAGGTTAATAAAGTTTCACGCCTGAGAGACAACATTTCTTACCGTGCTAATGTCTCATGAAGGTAGGAAGCAATTGAATTATCACACGACTCCAACCCCCTCAGACACAGAAAGAAAAGATGATTCATTTGCACAAGTGAACTAAGGGGATGCAACCTAAATGCAAAAATGTGCGTACATTTTTGTCTTAAAACAAAGTGGTTGACAAAAAGCTTGAGACCGATGAGTTAGCGCTTGACCTTTTCTAGACGAGTTAAACTATTCAATCAGGAGTGATTTTTTTTGTATGTGCCTGGAATGTGAAACAAAAATTGAATGAGAAATTGTTTTCTAGTGACATCATGACATTAACATCATACAATTATTGGGCGGGGTGGGGGGGCTAACTTTTACAGGGAACGACCCCAGGATTATGAGCGGACTCCCGGGAAGGCCGAGCACCAAAGTATGGTAAAAAGGCCACCCAAGTAAAATGCTAGAATTAAAAGGAAAAAAATGACAGTTGTATAAATTCTTGATGTTAAACATTCTTGATGGCTCACAGGAAAGCACAAGATGAGTCAGTTGCTTTTTTTGAAAGCAGTGCAGTCCTTCGGGCAGGTGTGAATTAGCTGGCCGATAAAATAGCCTCTCTGGGTTCATAATGGGACTATGACTTGGCAACATTTTTGTTACAAACTAGATGATTATCCTTTGGCAGCTCATTAGACCATCGGCTCAGGCCATTCCCCCCCTACAGCCTTTAATTAAATTGTAATGATTACAAAAGTACAGATCAGTCAACAGCTATGTGACTGCCAGACTTAACTGCATAATGCCAGCAGGCACACTTTAAAACTTTGCTTTTTTTTTGTAATACAAGACACCGTCAAAACTCCCAGAATGCCTCACACTGTTGTAACCTCCTCTTTATTTCATTCAGTCGTCTTAAGTCTTGTGAATTGATGACGGCTTTATCTGCTTGCCAACACATTTGCAACTAATTTGATATATTTTAAAGCTCCTTGAGGATGAATAGATTATCTTCCTTTGCCATACATTTACACCCCCAGGTTACTGTGATGCATGAATTTCATATTGTGTATTTGTTTGGCACCAATGACAACATTAATTAAACGAGCCTTTCTGGTCCGAGCTATGGATGTCTTTTCCGAAATCATTAGCCATTCAGCGGTTTCGGGTAATCACGAAATACTCCTGAAATTCCTGATTGCCACCACACCCCTGCATCCGACCAACGTATGTTGGAAGAATAATTCTTGAGTAGGAACATCAGCCATTTTTCCCCGCAGCCACTGTTTGAGTGTTAAGATGCTACAGTCAAAGCACAATCTGATTATGAATGTGATTAGTTTGCGGCGCGGTGTTTCTGCTCGGTCCTGACAAGATGGACCTGCCATTAGATGAAGGAAAAGTGACCTTGGATGCACTTCGGATTGCCTATAATCACCAGTTATGTTAAAGGTAGAATTAAAGGTTTGACTCGGTACATGTGTTTGGAATAAGACTGGATTATCAATCTACTTTGTATTTAAAAGTAATTAGAATTTGTCATTTCTTTCCAAGTCTGAGCAGAAAGCCGTCGGGTGGTCTTGGTGGGAGTTGACAGGTTAATTGAGGAATAATACCCTTCAGAATGATGGATTTTGGTGACTTGAGATGTCAGAATCCATTATAGGGAAATTTAAAAGTGCAATTAATGGGGGAGGCTGGGTGCAAAATTCTTTCTTTTTTAATTCCCCCTTGCCTCTCTTCTGTTATTATTAATGTTCTGCATTAAATGTCCAGACGCTCTCGTCTCTGTTTTGGCGCTCGCCCACAGTCCAATACAGTTTGGCACAAACAAGGCTTAATTAATGATCTCATTCCTACAGTAAATTAAATAGCTTGGGTCTGAGCACAATGGCCGAATTGAGGGACATTTTATGAGATAAATGAGAATATACAGATCATTGACTTAAAAGAATAAGACCTACATGAGACAGAAGTAGGAAGAAATTTTGCTCTCTCTCGTATTTACTCCGTGGGCTCCAAGAGAATTTTCCAAGATCTTATTT